>NC_143422.1:11422500-11725625 GCF_059467195.1 Physcomitrium patens | reverse complement strand
GGCTACTACGACGGGCGGTACTGGACCATGTGGAAGTTGCCCATGTTCGGGTGCACCGACTCTTCGCAGGTGCTGCGGGAGATCCAGGAGTGCAAGACGTCGTACCCTAGCTGCTGGGTCCGCGTGCTGGGCTTCGACAGCAAGAAGCAGGTGCAGATCTGCGGGTTCTTGGTCGCCAGGCCCAACTAGGGAACGAATTTGTCGAGCTCTCTGGTTCTGGGTCGGGTAGCAGTAGCTTTGATGGTGAGGCACTGACAGTCAGTCGCTCACACGGCAAAGTAGCCTGGATGTGCTTCGCAACGAACTCTTGAATTTGAGTATGTGAGTTCACTTTGAACATCCCAGAAGCAAAAGAATGGGGTTTTTCATGTTTGAATTTTATTTTGTATAGTTGTGTTGAGCCGCGACTTCTATCTGTCACTTGGCTTGATATTCTGAGTTTCTCCGATACGAATAGCGAAGTCCACTTGAACATCTGTAACGGCAGCAATTGCGTCAGGTCAATCCTCTCAGATTCTTTCGGTGCTTTTGTCGTAAACTAGCTTGATTGTTGTCCATTAAGCTTGGTTGCTTTTCGTGAGAAAGCATGAAACTTCTATGACGAAACCCGGTTGATTGTAATGTAACTAGTTTGATTGTAGTTTGAATTTGGTAATTGCGTTGTATGATACATAATGAAAGTTTCATGATGAGGGCTCTTTGTTGGTAGTTATTTTCATTTTAATAGACGAGTATTTTTGTGAAAGTCACTAAGAGTCCTCGACTTTCTGTAAAACCGCAGTGGTTAATTGAGAGAAGTAACCAGTACCAGTTATTACGAGAAGAAGGTTGAGTCTTCGCACTGCAACACATTACTTTGTGTCTGTCAATGTCAATAGTTTTTACATGGCGATTGCCAATAAGTCTGTCGACACAGGTCATTGTACCACCTGAGCAAGGAAAAGGCACGACCTACTGGTACAGTTCCCTTATGGAACTTGTCAATGTGTTCAAACCCATAAGTTGCTGAAAGTGTACAGTCAGGTGATTTGCACACTTTTCAGAGGTAGACCGAACAAAATAAAACTTATGGAATGACATACTTGAAAAGCTTTTTCTGAAAATCTGTCAAATAACAAATGTTTGATATTCTTAATATTCGGAATGTCAAGTCACACATATTTGTTACTGATTCCTGCACAAGGATTAACAATCAGAGCATAAGCAAACATGTATTTTAAATCAAATGACTTTATAATATAAATCGAATCGATTAGATAAGCATGATTTTAAGAGTTGATACTCAACTAGAGAAATTTCTTACATCAGAAGACAAAAGAGATAATGTGCCCAGGAAGGCATGAGACATGAAGTAATAGAAACACATATTCCACTGTGAAATGTGAAAGGGAGTGGCTGAATGAAAGAAAATAGAAAAAAAGAAAAAGGAAAAAAAGATACCAGAATGAATAATACTTGTATGCTATCTTTTTCAAAATTACCAAAAATGTACTGGAAAGGTACTTTGAAAGTAAAAACCTATTTACAAAATAGAAGTCCAACATCTTTTAAATGTAATAAAATCACCCCTTGTAAAATAATAATACAATACAATAGATTTTCAAAGCTTTCTTATTTGTTTAGTAACAGATTTGAACTTTTCTTAGTGTAGTTACTTCTATGTTTTAATTTAGTAGAAATATTAGACTTCTTTGTTATTACTAGATTGGAAGTAGAAAAAAGTATGAATTAACAAGTATTATAAAATATTAATTTCTAATCTCCCTCAAAAAAATTAAAAATATTATAAAGCAATAAAAATTCAAACAACATCAATTTAAAACCAAAAAAACATTAAAAAGCCATCTTATAGAGTATTATAAGACTTACAATAAATTCACTAATGATAACATTAATCATTTAGCCTAACTATGTTAAAAGGTATTATGACAACATTCAATTAAGGAAGGTGTTTTTTTAATGGATTTACATATCACATAAAAATAACTTCGATAAAATATTTTGATTTGTAAATTATTAAACTTGGTTAGATTGCTAAAAAACATTCCAACTCTTTAAATCCATTAAGTAAAAAAAGAATATAATAGAAAATATATTACTTATATTTAAATAAAACACCAATACATCTAATAACCATTGTTAAGTTATTTAACAAATTATTATCAAATTCCTACCTCAAGGATACAAATTCCTTAAGAGATCTTTTAATATCATAAATAATATTATTTAATTTATAATTATAATTTATAGAAACAATGAGATTTATGCACCTTCAATACTACTAGATATCAATACAAAGTTAGTGGTGCAATCTTTGACTACTTTTGTACATGTTCACTAAGCACTATTTAACTTGAGCTTGAAATAGAAGGATATATTACTTTGATTCTTTTCTTTTAACTTATAAAGATGTTTCTTATAAATCTTGCAACTATAGAAGCGACTATTGACACGCTTAGGTACGCATCAATCATTGCAACTCCAACTCAAGCTCCAATAGCAAGAAATTGTCTTTGTGTATCATGCTTTTATTTTCTATCATAACCTATAAAAAACTATTTATTTTCTTAAATATTTTTATTGAAGAAAAATACAACTCAATAATATATAAAACAAAAAGAATAATAGCAAAATATCAAAGCAAAAATGTTGCAATGTATTAATATTTGATTACAACATATTCCAATAGCAAAGACATTATTGCATAGCAACAACATATTTTAGCAATACATTACAACAACAAAAGCATTTGAATGCAACATCATAATATTCCAACAATCCATCACAAAGATGATAACCTTGCATTGTAGCAACATCTCATCATAGCAATACATTGAAGCAATAAAGCATTATAGCACAATAGCAACATAGCACAATAACAAAAATATTGTAGTACAATAACACTTTATTGTAACAATATAAATATTTTAATATAATAATAACTTATTATAAGAACATCTTATTGCAATAGTATAAATATTGTAGTATAATAATTATTTATTACTAAAATACCTTATTGATAAAACTACTCTCAGATATCTTGTTTGCTAAATAAAAGAGCAGCTTGTCCTCTAAGTATTCAACAGTTGCCAACAAGAATAATCCAATTTTTTTGTTTCCAAGAGCTACCTCTCTTGTGTTGGCAATTGTCCAAATTTAGTCTCAAATTCCATGATTAGTTCATTTGGAGCCATTTGATTTCTTGGCCTTTACTCAATCTACTCCAAAAAGATTTGTTTTTTCATTCTCTCTAAATCTTCCTCAAAAACTTTATCTTTCAAGAGTTCTTCAAATTTCTTCCTTCACATTGCCTCAGTATGCAACTCCTGCATCTTCCCTCTAATTTTTGGTATCATTGCCAAATCAAAGATGGTAATCATCTTCAATTCTGAAACTTGATGCACATATGTTTTACATGTATAAATCCTAAGGAACTTAGTGATGTCACTCTCATCAAACCTTCCAATCTTATCCATCACTACTTGTAAAGCTTAGGTGTTGTTTCTATCCTTTCAATGCACTTGTTGCCTCTCTTTTATAAATTTAGCAGATACCTTGAATAAATCATGGGTACCTATTCCACTTGGTAAAGCAAACCTTGGGATTTGATTTCCCATCTTGACTTGTTGAAAAATTTGGTGCCTTAAGGCTCTCTCAAAAGAAGCACCAATAATGTTTGGATAGAGAGAATTTGTCTTAAAAAAGCATTGGACTTTTGGCTATCTCTAATTGTTCAATCAAGTCTCAAGATAGAAAAGTATCAAGTTATATATATATATATATATATATATATATATATATACGTATATAAATTTATTCCAATATAGGTAATTACATCAATACATAATTTCTTAGTACTAAAGAAAATCCAAAATATAATAAAAATATTCGAAATCCTTATATATTCCTAAGGTGAATTTTTTCCAAACTTCAATAGATCATATCTCACAATCGACCTATCCAAACAAACTTAAAATTTACATGAAGTATTGATGTACTTTAAAAAGCTATCACAAAAAAGTTTAATTACAAATTTCTTACAAATCTTGAGATATTGCTAAAATGCTAACAATAGCTTCATAGCCTTGCTTGAATATACCCCTATGAAATTTTCTTCATATCTCACAAACTAAATATTTAAATATCATAAAAAAAATTTATTTATAGTTTTTCAACCTAATAATACATATCTTTAGAAAATTTGAGCCAAAAATTTGTTCAAAAACTCAAGGTATACTTCCAACTATTATTATCAACAAAATGATCCATGTACTGCCTTTGAATTACATGTATTGTCTTCAATGCTTTATAACTCCTTCATACAAACTCCAAATATAACAATTCTTTTGTAAAGATGTAAATGTTGAAATCACCCTTATGATTGCATTCTTGATCTTCAAAATCTATTGTATAACTCCTTGTATTTTCAAAAGAGTAACAATATGTCTTAAAAAGACACATTAACTTCAAATGGCTATAACTTCATCACCTTAATTCCAAACCTTTTAAACTTTGTGCAATCATTGATTTTAATTCTCAAATGTTCTTTTTGAAGTTGCCAAAATCCTTGTTATCATTGCAGATAGCCTCTTCAGAGCCTATAAGACATGGCTTTTGACCAATAGGGATGAAGATCCTCATTCTTTACCTTCATCCATCCATACTTTACTTTCATCCTTCCAAATAAGCTTCTTAGAGGTTTGCATCTTCATCTTTGAGCTCCAATCTTTTCTTTAAATTTTGTACTAAATATTTAAATCTTATATAATTTAAATATTACAATCAAAATAAGTAAACTTCAAAATAAATTTTCTTACATCAATTCTCTTTAAATTAACCTATTAACCACTCTAATACACATCAATACTTATAAATATATCATATATTTTAGTCAATTTTTACATACTATAAACAATTAGAATATAATAACATTGAGGCCTACTTATGCAATTTTCAAATAAAAATTTAAAAAGTCGATTGTCATTCTTCAAAGCAAAATCAATTACTTGACTCAATGTTTGAGGATTAAGTAAATTGACCATCAATTTCTTTACCTCATATTATAATCCATAAAGAAATTGGCTAATGAGTGCAGCATCATCCCACTTGATATCAATCATAAGTTGTCAAAATTGTGAAGCATACAATATTATACATTGATTAACTCCCTTAAATATACTAGCATTTGTACCATTGCACTATTCATTTTGACAAGCTCTATTATAATAATACTTAGAAGAAAAGAGATGTCTAATATTGCTAAAGATAAATAAAAGAAAGAACTTGAGAACAAAAAAAACAATATCAAATTTAAATGAGGATAATCCACAACATCTAATATGCTTATGTCTTATCAAGATAAAAAGATAATCCATTCTTAATCAAGAAAAGTCAAAACTTTGATATTGTAAGTGTATTCTTGTCAATCTCTCAAAGATAAGAATTCAAAGAAAACAAATATACAAGTGAGACTTTTTCAAAGAAGTATGAAAAAATAGAAATAAAAAAATATGTATATTAAAAAGAAACTAGAATTGCTATTGCCAAAATACAAGAAAACTAGACACTTCTTCAAACTAAACTAGAAGCAAGAAAGAAATTGACGAGAATGAAGAAGACTTCATTCTTACTTCTATATATATTATCTATCTAGGAGCTACATGGCGAAATTCTATAAGACCTCCAAAACGTGTTGACTTTGTACAACACATATCTTGACTTATAAGGCAAGTTTTTTATATGGGCGCCATATAGTTAGCTTTTCCGCAAGCTACCAACATGTGTGGCACGTGCTTAACTTGCTGACCAAGTGTCTAACCTACCAATCAACAACAAACACATATAAAGTCAAAGCAACATCTATAAAGCTTCTAGGAAGCTTCTTTAGAAGATATTATAAAATTAATCTACTTTTATCTATTTCTACCTTTTTATATTACTTGAATAACAATTACAATAAATACATGTCCATGACAAGTTGACAATTACAAAGTCAACTAATAGAAAAAACTAAGGAGATAGAATTCTCTACCATCATACTTGTAAAGTTATATTTAGAAAAAAAAAAAAAAAAAAAAAAAAAAAAATTAAATTATATTAACACCAATATACAACCAACAAAAGTTCTTACTAAACCATTAAAAAGAGTGAAATTTGAAACATATAGATAAGCCTTGAGACTTAAAAGCTTAATTACATTGTACAATAGAATAAGAATGGTTGCTATTTCTTACTTCTTTGCTTAGTAACCATGTGGTGATAACAAAGACCATCTTAGATATATGGAGTTTGGCTAACTTCTAATTAAAAATAATTGGTCAAATGATTGCTACTTTTTTCATTTAACCAACTTGAACAACTTTATCTATACCTTTAATTTCCTCACCAAACTACTATTCAAAATGTAGTTAATTAGTTAGATATTTTCCAAACATATATAAAATCTTATAGATATAATAAACTTTGAAGTAAAAATTTTACTCTTTTAAATGGATGTTTAATAATTTGATATTCATAGTTACATGATTTAATAAAAGCACCTTTTAATCCATATCCAATACAAGTCCTTAAACATTTACATTAAAACTATACTTGCAAGATGACATTATTAAACTTTAAAATATGCATGTAAGATAACTCCAATTAGAATCTATAAATTTCTTATTATAATTTTTTAAAAACAAAATACCAATATATTATTATTTTAATATCCTCTAAGTTAAATCCATATATTAAGTAGAAACAATTATTCTAATAAATAATAATAAAAATCAGACATCTTGCAATAAATTTTTTAAAAAAAAATAGATACATATCATGAAAAATATCCCAAAAATAGCTAACACCATCAAAACATTTGACCAAATGTGCAATTTTAGATGTGTCAAGACAAAAAGAAATATTTGCAAGATTTTGGAGTATCTAAATTAATGTTTGTCCTCTTTGCACTATGAGTAGGATTTCTTTTATTTTGTTTAGTGAAAAGATACATTGCAATTTGTTTTCATAATAAAAACTATATTAATGAAATAGTGCTAAAAAATAACAAGATTAAAAAAACATAACCCTTCTTACAACCTTAAATCCTTCTCATTAGACTACCTCAAAGTTGTGCCATTTAGCACAAAAACCATTCTTTTAAATCTACTTAACCCTCCAATTTCCAATGAGCTTCATGTGCAGACACAAGCATGCTTTCTTTCTTTCTTGAAGAAAACTTATCTGAACAAACGTTAATACTCTACTTGTTGATGAAAGTGGAACTTTGACCACATACAGGCTTGGTGATGTACTTTGTATATCTCCTCACTGTTAGTCTGGTGCAATCCAACCATGCCCATAGAATATGAATGGGGACATGCTTCCAGCCACTCGGGCATGCAGAAAACTTGACAAGCGAGATTCAAGCGAGCCCACAACAACAACGACCACCACCACCACGCAATACAAGGCATTACTAGGCTCTGATAAACCAGAGAAAGAGATCGAGTATGTGCACACAAAAACACACAGATCCACAGGTATTGTCTACGGCGCCACCACCATCCGTCAAAGCTACCATCTCGTCGAGGAAGAATGGTATTTCAAAAACTAGCGATACAACCGCTGATGGAAACAACCGAAAGCTATGTCATTGGAGAGGGCGCACGAGTTCATGGAATACACAGTGAGAAGAGATAAAGAAATAAAGTAATATAAAATACAAGTGTGCATCAGCAAGACATGGCCGAAATCTAACAACTGTCTGCACATGCTGTGGTGGGTTGTATCCACGCGCTGGAGGAAGTAACTTTCCTACATGCACAGAAAAACATTTTCAGATTAGAAAGCTCTTCTGTTCTAGCTAATCTCTAGTACCAAGCTCAGACGTGTAGCCGACGAAGCCAATAGCAGCTGGGTATGCTAGTCACTGATTCTGAAGCGGCCGGTGTGTCGATTGCGATGTATCTCAGTTCGGCGAAGGCCTGCGTCTGGAACATGGAAAGAGGGTCTTCTTGCACTCGTCAATCTCTCACAGCAACTGGGCAGGGTTGTATCCGAACGTGGAAAACGCAGCAACCGTTGTTGAACCAAAGGATGGTATTTTTCTCCGAGAAAAACGCCGTGGCTTATCTGGTGTAGACGATCCCTAATCCGGACAAGACCGCCGCTGTGCAGGTGTTGGAGAACCACAATGCGCAAGAGATGCGAGAGATGGAGGAGTGCAAGAAGTACGACTGCGAAGCTACATGCTTCATCGAGCAATGAAGTCTGGGTTTTCTCCAACTTCCGCATACACACACTTTTCTCGACGACATCCGTTTCAAGGTACGCATCGGGAAACTGACGATTCTCTGCACTGGTGTTCAGACTCTCCGGACAACCGGCGTCATGTTTTGAGCTCTTATTCGATAAGGTGCTGTTGAAATCCAGAAATAGTGGAGTCTGGATTATCCTCTGGACGGCTCCGCTTCTGGTCGAAAAAATTTCATCCCAAAAAAAGGACCTATCTGTTGACTGAAAATGTTTAATTGTGGTGAGGATTGCATGCAGCGACGTCGTAAAGATAGGGTGACAAGGAGCGTTCCAGAGCTCAGCTCGGGGCATGCCCCGGCACTTCCTAGCGTATAAACATACCGGGTGGAATTTGTACCCACCAGGTCTTGCTCGGTGTCCCCTGTGCCTAAGCTGTTGGCTGCATTGCCCTTGCGATTCGAGTGTGGAGAGATTTTAGCAATGGCCTCCGCTGTGGCTTCAACCGTTGTGGCTCCTGTCTCTGTGACTGTGGCGTCATCATCTGTGGCCGCCTCTCGCGAGTCTTCCTCCGTCAAGGCTTTTTCCGGACTGAAGTCAGCGACCCTTTTCACTTCAAAATCCCAGCAATTGAGCTCCGTCCAGAACGGCAGCCGCGTGCAATGCATGCAAGTGAGTCTCTGTCGTCCCCTAATCGAACATATTCGGGGTCGTATTAGTCGATTTCCACGAGATGAGACATCCGGAAATTTTAAGAGTTGTACGATTTTGTGATTGCGCAGGTGTGGAACCCCATCGGGCAGCCCAAGTTCGAGACCTTCTCGTACCTGCCCCCGCTGAGCGATGACCAGATCGCGAGGCAGGTGGATTACATGATCCAGCAGAACTTGATTCCCTGCATCGAGTTCGACACGGTAAGTCGGTGCTCTTCCCGGCGTCCCACGAGTAGACAGTAGTATTGTCGAAGGCAGAGGCATTGGTATGTGGTCGTCCGGAGTGGGTTCCGCGGGCATCGAGGTCACGGTGCAAATGTGGTCTGATGACGCGCTGGGGTGACTTGTCCAGGTCGGAGCCGTGAGCCGCACCAACTTCTCGGGGTCGGGCTCGTCGGGCTACTACGACGGGCGGTACTGGACCATGTGGAAGTTGCCCATGTTCGGGTGCACCGACTCTTCGCAGGTGCTGCGGGAGATCCAGGAGTGCAAGACGTCGTACCCTAGCTGCTGGGTCCGCGTGCTGGGCTTCGACAGCAAGAAGCAGGTGCAGATCTGCGGGTTCTTGGTCGCCAGGCCCAACTAGGGAACGAATTTGTCGAGCTCTCTGGTTCTGGGTCGGGTAGCAGTAGCTTTGATGGTGAGGCACTGACAGTCAGTCGCTCACACGGCAAAGTAGCCTGGATGTGCTTCGCAACGAACTCTTGAATTTGAGTATGTGAGTTCACTTTGAACATCCCAGAAGCAAAAGAATGGGTTTTTTCATGTTTGAATTTTATTTTGTATAGTTGTGTTGAGCCGCGATTTCTATCTGTCACTTGGCTTGATATTCTGAGTTTCTCCGATACGAATAGCGAAGTCCACTTGAACATCTGTAACGGCAGCAATTGCGTCAGGTCAATCCTCTCAGATTCTTTCGGTGCTTTTGTCGTAAACTAGCTTGATTGTTGTCCATTAAGCTTGGTTGCTTTTCGTGAGAAAGCATGAAACTTCTATGACGAAACCCGGTTGATTGTAATGTAACTAGTTTGATTGTAGTTTGAATTTGGTAATTGCGTTGTATGATACATAATGAAAGTTTCATGATGAGGGCTCTTTGTTGGTAGTTATTTTCATTTTAATAGACGAGTATTTTTGTGAAAGTCACTAAGAGTCCTCGACTTTCTGTAAAACCGCAGTGGTTAATTGAGAGAAGTAACCAGTACCAGTTATTACGAGAAGAAGGTTGAGTCTTCGCACTGCAACACATTACTTTGTGTCTGTCAATGTCAATAGTTTTTACATGGCGATTGCCAATAAGTCTGTCGACACAGGTCATTGTACCACCTGAGCAAGGAAAAGGCACGACCTACTGGTACAGTTCCCTTATGGAACTTGTCAATGTGTTCAAACCCATAAGTTGCTGAAAGTGTACAGTCAGGTGATTTGCACACTTTTCAGAGGTAGACCGAACAAAATAAAACTTATGGAATGACATACTTGAAAAGCTTTTTCTGAAAATCTGTCAAATAACAAATGTTTGATATTCTTAATATTCGGAATGTCAAGTCACACATATTTGTTACTGATTCCTGCACAAGGATTAACAATCAGAGCATAAGCAAACATGTATTTTAAATCAAATGACTTTATAATATAAATCGAATCGATTAGATAAGCATGATTTTAAGAGTTGATACTCAACTAGAGAAATTTCTTACATCAGAAGACAAAAGAGATAATGTGCCCAGGAAGGCATGAGACATGAAGTAATAGAAACACATATTCCACTGTGAAATGTGAAAGGGAGTGGCTGAATGAAAGAAAATAGAAAAAAAGAAAAAGGAAAAAAAGATACCAGAATGAATAATACTTGTATGCTATCTTTTTCAAAATTACCAAAAATGTACTGGAAAGGTACTTTGAAAGTAAAAACCTATTTACAAAATAGAAGTCCAACATCTTTTAAATGTAATAAAATCACCCCTTGTAAAATAATAATACAATACAATAGATTTTCAAAGCTTTCTTATTTGTTTAGTAACAGATTTGAACTTTTCTTAGTGTAGTTACTTCTATGTTTTAATTTAGTAGAAATATTAGACTTCTTTGTTATTACTAGATTGGAAGTAGAAAAAAGTATGAATTAACAAGTATTATAAAATATTAATTTCTAATCTCCCTCAAAAAAATTAAAAATATTATAAAGCAATAAAAATTCAAACAACATCAATTTAAAACCAAAAAAACATTAAAAAGCCATCTTATAGAGTATTATAAGACTTACAATAAATTCACTAATGATAACATTAATCATTTAGCCTAACTATGTTAAAAGGTATTATGACAACATTCAATTAAGGAAGGTGTTTTTTTAATGGATTTACATATCACATAAAAATAACTTCGATAAAATATTTTGATTTGTAAATTATTAAACTTGGTTAGATTGCTAAAAAACATTCCAACTCTTTAAATCCATTAAGTAAAAAAAGAATATAATAGAAAATATATTACTTATATTTAAATAAAACACCAATACATCTAATAACCATTGTTAAGTTATTTAACAAATTATTATCAAATTCCTACCTCAAGGATACAAATTCCTTAAGAGATCTTTTAATATCATAAATAATATTATTTAATTTATAATTATAATTTATAGAAACAATGAGATTTATGCACCTTCAATACTACTAGATATCAATACAAAGTTAGTGGTGCAATCTTTGACTACTTTTGTACATGTTCACTAAGCACTATTTAACTTGAGCTTGAAATAGAAGGATATATTACTTTGATTCTTTTCTTTTAACTTATAAAGATGTTTCTTATAAATCTTGCAACTATAGAAGCGACTATTGACACGCTTAGGTACGCATCAATCATTGCAACTCCAACTCAAGCTCCAATAGCAAGAAATTGTCTTTGTGTATCATGCTTTTATTTTCTATCATAACCTATAAAAAACTATTTATTTTCTCAAATATTTTTATTGAAGAAAAATACAACTCAATAATATATAAAACAAAAAGAATAATAGCAAAATATCAAAGCAAAAATGTTGCAATGTATTAATATTTGATTACAACATATTCCAATAGCAAAGACCTTATTGCATAGCAACAACATATTTTAGCAATACATTACAACAACAAAAGCATTTGAATGCAACATCATAATATTCCAACAATCCATCACAAAGATGATAACCTTGCATTGTAGCAACATCTCATCATAGCAATACATTGAAGCAATAAAGCATTATAGCACAATAGCAACATAGCACAATAACAAAAATATTGTAGTACAATAACACTTTATTGTAACAATATAAATATTTTAATATAATAATAACTTATTATAAGAACATCTTATTGCAATAGTATAAATATTGTAGTATAATAATTATTTATTACTAAAATACCTTATTGATAAAACTACTCTCAGATATCTTGTTTGCTAAATAAAAGAGCAGCTTGTCCTCTAAGTATTCAACAGTTGCCAACAAGAATAATCCAATTTTTTTGTTTCCAAGAGCTACCTCTCTTGTGTTGGCAATTGTCCAAATTTAGTCTCAAATTCCATGATTAGTTCATTTGGAGCCATTTGATTTCTTGGCCTTTACTCAATCTACTCCAAAAAGATTTGTTTTTTCATTCTCTCTAAATCTTCCTCAAAAACTTTATCTTTCAAGAGTTCTTCAAATTTCTTCCTTCACATTGCCTCAGTATGCAACTCCTGCATCTTCCCTCTAATTTTTGGTATCATTGCCAAATCAAAGATGGTAATCATCTTCAATTCTGAAACTTGATGCACATATGTTTTACATGTATAAATCCTAAGGAACTTAGTGATGTCACTCTCATCAAACCTTCCAATCTTATCCATCACTACTTGTAAAGCTTAGGTGCTGTTTCTATCCTTCCAATGCACTTGTTGCCTCTCTTTTATAAATTTAGCAGATACCTTGAATAAATCATGGGTACCTATTCCACTTGGTAAAGCAAACCTTGGGATTTGATTTCCCATCTTGACTTGTTGAAAAATTTGGTGCCTTAAGGCTCTCTCAAAAGAAGCACCAATAATGTTTGGATAGAGAGAATTTGTCTTAAAAAAGCATTGGACTTTTGGCTATCTCTAATTGTTCAATCAAGTCTCAAGATAGAAAAGTATCAAGTTATATATATATATATATATATATATATATACGTATATAAATTTATTCCAATATAGGTAATTACATCAATACATAATTTCTTAGTACTAAAGAAAATCCAAAATATAATAAAAATATTCGAAATCCTTATATATTCCTAAGGTGAATTTTTTCCAAACTTCAATAGATCATATCTCACAATCGACCTATCCAAACAAACTTAAAATTTACATGAAGTATTGATGTACTTTAAAAAGCTATCACAAAAAAGTTTAATTACAAATTTCTTACAAATCTTGAGATATTGCTAAAATGCTAACAATAGCTTCATAGCCTTGCTTGAATATACCCCTATGAAATTTTCTTCATATCTCACAAACTAAATATTTAAATATCATAAAAAAATTTATTTATAGTTTTTCAACCTAATAATACATATCTTTAGAAAATTTGAGCCAAAAATTTGTTCAAAAACTCAAGGTATACTTCCAACTATTATTATCAACAAAATGATCCATGTACTGCCTTTGAATTACATGTATTGTCTTCAATGCTTTATAACTCCTTCATACAAACTCCAAATATAACAATTCTTTTGTAAAGATGTAAATGTTGAAATCACCCTTATGATTGCATTCTTGATCTTCAAAATCTATTGTATAACTCCTTGTATTTTCAAAAGAGTAACAATATGTCTTAAAAAGACACATTAACTTCAAATGGCTATAACTTCATCACCTTAATTCCAAACCTTTTAAACTTTGTGCAATCATTGATTTTAATTCTCAAATGTTCTTTTTGAAGTTGCCAAAATCCTTGTTATCATTGCAGATAGCCTCTTCAGAGCCTATAAGACATGGCTTTTGACCAATAGGGATGAAGATCCTCATTCTTTACCTTCATCCATCCATACTTTACTTTCATCCTTCCAAATAAGCTTCTTAGAGGTTTGCATCTTCATCTTTGAGCTCCAATCTTTTCTTTAAATTTTGTACTAAATATTTAAATCTTATATAATTTAAATATTACAATCAAAATAAGTAAACTTCAAAATAAATTTTCTTACATCAATTCTCTTTAAATTAACCTATTAACCACTCTAATACACATCAATACTTATAAATATATCATATATTTTAGTCAATTTTTACATACTATAAACAATTAGAATATAATAACATTGAGGCCTACTTATGCAATTTTCAAATAAAAATTTAAAAAGTCGATTGTCATTCTTCAAAGCAAAATCAATTACTTGACTCAATGTTTGAGGATTAAGTAAATTGACCATCAATTTCTTTACCTCATATTATAATCCATAAAGAAATTGGCTAATGAGTGCAGCATCATCCCACTTGATATCAATCATAAGTTGTCAAAATTGTGAAGCATACAATATTATACATTGATTAACTCCCTTAAATATACTAGCATTTGTACCATTGCACTATTCATTTTGACAAGCTCTATTATAATAATACTTAGAAGAAAAGAGATGTCTAATATTGCTAAAGATAAATAAAAGAAAGAACTTGAGAACAAAAAAAACAATATCAAATTTAAATGAGGAATAATCCACAACATCTAATATGCTTATGTCTTATCAAGATAAAAAGATAATCCATTCTTAATCAAGAAAAGTCAAAACTTTGATATTGTAAGTGTATTCTTGTCAATCTCTCAAAGATAAGAATTCAAAGAAAACAAATATACAAGTGAGACTTTTTCAAAGAAGTATGAAAAAATAGAAATAAAAAAATATGTATATTAAAAAGAAACTAGAATTGCTATTGCCAAAATACAAGAAAACTAGACACTTCTTCAAACTAAACTAGAAGCAAGAAAGAAATTGACGAGAATGAAGAAGACTTCATTCTTACTTCTATATATATTATCTATCTAGGAGCTACATGGCGAAATTCTATAAGACCTCCAAAACGTGTTGACTTTGTACAACACATATCTTGACTTATAAGGCAAGTTTTTTATATGGGCGCCATATAGTTAGCTTTTCCGCAAGCTACCAACATGTGTGGCACGTGCTTAACTTGCTGACCAAGTGTCTAACCTACCAATCAACAACAAACACATATAAAGTCAAAGCAACATCTATAAAGCTTCTAGGAAGCTTCTTTAGAAGATATTATAAAATTAATCTACTTTTATCTATTTCTACCTTTTTATATTACTTGAATAACAATTACAATAAATACATGTCCATGACAAGTTGACAATTACAAAGTCAACTAATAGAAAAAACTAAGGAGATAGAATTCTCTACCATCATACTTGTAAAGTTATATTTAGAAAAAAAAAAAAAAAAAAAAAAAAAAAAATTAAATTATATTAACACCAATATACAACCAACAAAAGTTCTTACTAAACCATTAAAAAGAGTGAAATTTGAAACATATAGATAAGCCTTGAGACTTAAAAGCTTAATTACATTGTACAATAGAATAAGAATGGTTGCTATTTCTTACTTCTTTGCTTAGTAACCATGTGGTGATAACAAAGACCATCTTAGATATATGGAGTTTGGCTAACTTCTAATTAAAAATAATTGGTCAAATGATTGCTACTTTTTTCATTTAACCAACTTGAACAACTTTATCTATACCTTTAATTTCCTCACCAAACTACTATTCAAAATGTAGTTAATTAGTTAGATATTTTCCAAACATATATAAAATCTTATAGATATAATAAACTTTGAAGTAAAAATTTTACTCTTTTAAATGGATGTTTAATAATTTGATATTCATAGTTACATGATTTAATAAAAGCACCTTTTAATCCATATCCAATACAAGTCCTTAAACATTTACATTAAAACTATACTTGCAAGATGACATTATTAAACTTTAAAATATGCATGTAAGATAACTCCAATTAGAATCTATAAATTTTCTTATTATAATTTTTTAAAAACAAAATACCAATATATTATTATTTTAATATCCTCTAAGTTAAATCCATATATTAAGTAGAAACAATTATTCTAATAAATAATAATAAAAATCAGACATCTTGCAATAAATTTTTTAAAAAAAAATAGATACATATCATGAAAAATATCCCAAAAATAGCTAACACCATCAAAACATTTGACCAAATGTGCAATTTTAGATGTGTCAAGACAAAAAGAAATATTTGCAAGATTTTGGAGTATCTAAATTAATGTTTGTCCTCTTTGCACTATGAGTAGGATTTCTTTTATTTTGTTTAGTGAAAAGATACATTGCAATTTGTTTTCATAATAAAAACTATATTAATGAAATAGTGCTAAAAAATAACAAGATTAAAAAAACATAACCCTTCTTACAACCTTAAATCCTTCTCATTAGACTACCTCAAAGTTGTGCCATTTAGCACAAAAACCATTCTTTTAAATCTACTTAACCCTCCAATTTCCAATGAGCTTCATGTGCAGACACAAGCATGCTTTCTTTCTTTCTTGAAGAAAACTTATCTGAACAAACGTTAATACTCTACTTGTTGATGAAAGTGGAACTTTGACCACATACAGGCTTGGTGATGTACTTTGTATATCTCCTCACTGTTAGTCTGGTGCAATCCAACCATGCCCATAGAATATGAATGGGGACATGCTTCCAGCCACTCGGGCATGCAGAAAACTTGACAAGCGAGATTCAAGCGAGCCCACAACAACAACGACCACCACCACCACGCAATACAAGGCATTACTAGGCTCTGATAAACCAGAGAAAGAGATCGAGTATGTGCACACAAAAACACACAGATCCACAGGTATTGTCTACGGCGCCACCACCATCCGTCAAAGCTACCATCTCGTCGAGGAAGAATGGTATTTCAAAAACTAGCGATACAACCGCTGATGGAAACAACCGAAAGCTATGTCATTGGAGAGGGCGCACGAGTTCATGGAATACACAGTGAGAAGAGATAAAGAAATAAAGTAATATAAAATACAAGTGTGCATCAGCAAGACATGGCCGAAATCTAACAACTGTCTGCACATGCTGTGGTGGGTTGTATCCACGCGCTGGAGGAAGTAACTTTCCTACATGCACAGAAAAACATTTTCAGATTAGAAAGCTCTTCTGTTCTAGCTAATCTCTAGTACCAAGCTCAGACGTGTAGCCGACGAAGCCAATAGCAGCTGGGTATGCTAGTCACTGATTCTGAAGCGGCCGGTGTGTCGATTGCGATGTATCTCAGTTCGGCGAAGGCCTGCGTCTGGAACATGGAAAGAGGGTCTTCTTGCACTCGTCAATCTCTCACAGCAACTGGGCAGGGTTGTATCCGAACGTGGAAAACGCAGCAACCGTTGTTGAACCAAAGGATGGTATTTTTCTCCGAGAAAAACGCCGTGGCTTATCTGGTGTAGACGATCCCTAATCCGGACAAGACCGCCGCTGTGCAGGTGTTGGAGAACCACAATGCGCAAGAGATGCGAGAGATGGAGGAGTGCAAGAAGTACGACTGCGAAGCTACATGCTTCATCGAGCAATGAAGTCTGGGTTTTCTCCAACTTCCGCATACACACACTTTTCTCGACGACATCCGTTTCAAGGTACGCATCGGGAAACTGACGATTCTCTGCACTGGTGTTCAGACTCTCCGGACAACCGGCGTCATGTTTTGAGCTCTTATTCGATAAGGTGCTGTTGAAATCCAGAAATAGTGGAGTCTGGATTATCCTCTGGACGGCTCCGCTTCTGGTCGAAAAATTTCATCCCAAAAAAAGGACCTATCTGTTGACTGAAAATGTTTAATTGTGGTGAGGATTGCATGCAGCGACGTCGTAAAGATAGGGTGACAAGGAGCGTTCCAGAGCTCAGCTCGGGGCATGCCCCGGCACTTCCTAGCGTATAAACATACCGGGTGGAATTTGTACCCACCAGGTCTTGCTCGGTGTCCCCTGTGCCTAAGCTGTTGGCTGCATTGCCCTTGCGATTCGAGTGTGGAGAGATTTTAGCAATGGCCTCCGCTGTGGCTTCAACCGTTGTGGCTCCTGTCTCTGTGACTGTGGCGTCATCATCTGTGGCCGCCTCTCGCGAGTCTTCCTCCGTCAAGGCTTTTTCCGGACTGAAGTCAGCGACCCTTTTCACTTCAAAATCCCAGCAATTGAGCTCCGTCCAGAACGGCAGCCGCGTGCAATGCATGCAAGTGAGTCTCTGTCGTCCCCTAATCGAACATATTCGGGGTCGTATTAGTCGATTTCCACGAGATGAGACATCCGGAAATTTTAAGAGTTGTACGATTTTGTGATTGCGCAGGTGTGGAACCCCATCGGGCAGCCCAAGTTCGAGACCTTCTCGTACCTGCCCCCGCTGAGCGATGACCAGATCGCGAGGCAGGTGGATTACATGATCCAGCAGAACTTGATTCCCTGCATCGAGTTCGACACGGTAAGTCGGTGCTCTTCCCGGCGTCCCACGAGTAGACAGTAGTATTGTCGAAGGCAGAGGCATTGGTATGTGGTCGTCCGGAGTGGGTTCCGCGGGCATCGAGGTCACGGTGCAAATGTGGTCTGATGACGCGCTGGGGTGACTTGTCCAGGTCGGAGCCGTGAGCCGCACCAACTTCTCGGGGTCGGGCTCGTCGGGCTACTACGACGGGCGGTACTGGACCATGTGGAAGTTGCCCATGTTCGGGTGCACCGACTCTTCGCAGGTGCTGCGGGAGATCCAGGAGTGCAAGACGTCGTACCCTAGCTGCTGGGTCCGCGTGCTGGGCTTCGACAGCAAGAAGCAGGTGCAGATCTGCGGGTTCTTGGTCGCCAGGCCCAACTAGGGAACGAATTTGTCGAGCTCTCTGGTTCTGGGTCGGGTAGCAGTAGCTTTGATGGTGAGGCACTGACAGTCAGTCGCTCACACGGCAAAGTAGCCTGGATGTGCTTCGCAACGAACTCTTGAATTTGAGTATGTGAGTTCACTTTGAACATCCCAGAAGCAAAAGAATGGGTTTTTTCATGTTTGAATTTTATTTTGTATAGTTGTGTTGAGCCGCGATTTCTATCTGTCACTTGGCTTGATATTCTGAGTTTCTCCGATACGAATAGCGAAGTCCACTTGAACATCTGTAACGGCAGCAATTGCGTCAGGTCAATCCTCTCAGATTCTTTCGGTGCTTTTGTCGTAAACTAGCTTGATTGTTGTCCATTAAGCTTGGTTGCTTTTCGTGAGAAAGCATGAAACTTCTATGACGAAACCCGGTTGATTGTAATGTAACTAGTTTGATTGTAGTTTGAATTTGGTAATTGCGTTGTATGATACATAATGAAAGTTTCATGATGAGGGCTCTTTGTTGGTAGTTATTTTCATTTTAATAGACGAGTATTTTTGTGAAAGTCACTAAGAGTCCTCGACTTTCTGTAAAACCGCAGTGGTTAATTGAGAGAAGTAACCAGTACCAGTTATTACGAGAAGAAGGTTGAGTCTTCGCACTGCAACACATTACTTTGTGTCTGTCAATGTCAATAGTTTTTACATGGCGATTGCCAATAAGTCTGTCGACACAGGTCATTGTACCACCTGAGCAAGGAAAAGGCACGACCTACTGGTACAGTTCCCTTATGGAACTTGTCAATGTGTTCAAACCCATAAGTTGCTGAAAGTGTACAGTCAGGTGATTTGCACACTTTTCAGAGGTAGACCGAACAAAATAAAACTTATGGAATGACATACTTGAAAAGCTTTTTCTGAAAATCTGTCAAATAACAAATGTTTGATATTCTTAATATTCGGAATGTCAAGTCACACATATTTGTTACTGATTCCTGCACAAGGATTAACAATCAGAGCATAAGCAAACATGTATTTTAAATCAAATGACTTTATAATATAAATCGAATCGATTAGATAAGCATGATTTTAAGAGTTGATACTCAACTAGAGAAATTTCTTACATCAGAAGACAAAAGAGATAATGTGCCCAGGAAGGCATGAGACATGAAGTAATAGAAACACATATTCCACTGTGAAATGTGAAAGGGAGTGGCTGAATGAAAGAAAATAGAAAAAGAAAAAGGAAAAAAAGATACCAGAATGAATAATACTTGTATGCTATCTTTTTCAAAATTACCAAAAATGTACTGGAAAGGTACTTTGAAAGTAAAAACCTATTTACAAAATAGAAGTCCAACATCTTTTAAATGTAATAAAATCACCCCTTGTAAAATAATAATACAATACAATAGATTTTCAAAGCTTTCTTATTTGTTTAGTAACAGATTTGAACTTTTCTTAGTGTAGTTACTTCTATGTTTTAATTTAGTAGAAATATTAGACTTCTTTGTTATTACTAGATTGGAAGTAGAAAAAAGTATGAATTAACAAGTATTATAAAATATTAATTTCTAATCTCCCTCAAAAAAATTAAAAATATTATAAAGCAATAAAAATTCAAACAACATCAATTTAAAACCAAAAAAACATTAAAAAGCCATCTTATAGAGTATTATAAGACTTACAATAAATTCACTAATGATAACATTAATCATTTAGCCTAACTATGTTAAAAGGTATTATGACAACATTCAATTAAGGAAGGTGTTTTTTTAATGGATTTACATATCACATAAAAATAACTTCGATAAAATATTTTGATTTGTAAATTATTAAACTTGGTTAGATTGCTAAAAAACATTCCAACTCTTTAAATCCATTAAGTAAAAAAAGAATATAATAGAAAATATATTACTTATATTTAAATAAAACACCAATACATCTAATAACCATTGTTAAGTTATTTAACAAATTATTATCAAATTCCTACCTCAAGGATACAAATTCCTTAAGAGATCTTTTAATATCATAAATAATATTATTTAATTTATAATTATAATTTATAGAAACAATGAGATTTATGCACCTTCAATACTACTAGATATCAATACAAAGTTAGTGGTGCAATCTTTGACTACTTTTGTACATGTTCACTAAGCACTATTTAACTTGAGCTTGAAATAGAAGGATATATTACTTTGATTCTTTTCTTTTAACTTATAAAGATGTTTCTTATAAATCTTGCAACTATAGAAGCGACTATTGACACGCTTAGGTACGCATCAATCATTGCAACTCCAACTCAAGCTCCAATAGCAAGAAATTGTCTTTGTGTATCATGCTTTTATTTTCTATCATAACCTATAAAAACTATTTATTTTCTCAAATATTTTTATTGAAGAAAAATACAACTCAATAATATATAAAACAAAAAGAATAATAGCAAAATATCAAAGCAAAAATGTTGCAATGTATTAATATTTGATTACAACATATTCCAATAGCAAAGACCTTATTGCATAGCAACAACATATTTTAGCAATACATTACAACAACAAAAGCATTTGAATGCAACATCATAATATTCCAACAATCCATCACAAAGATGATAACCTTGCATTGTAGCAACATCTCATCATAGCAATACATTGAAGCAATAAAGCATTATAGCACAATAGCAACATAGCACAATAACAAAAATATTGTAGTACAATAACACCTTTATTGTAACAATATAAATATTTTAATATAATAATAACTTATTATAAGAACATCTTATTGCAATAGTATAAATATTGTAGTATAATAATTATTTATTACTAAAATACCTTATTGATAAAACTACTCTCAGATATCTTGTTTGCTAAATAAAAGAGCAGCTTGTCCTCTAAGTATTCAACAGTTGCCAACAAGAATAATCCAATTTTTTTGTTTCCAAGAGCTACCTCTCTTGTGTTGGCAATTGTCCAAATTTAGTCTCAAATTCCATGATTAGTTCATTTGGAGCCATTTGATTTCTTGGCCTTTACTCAATCTACTCCAAAAAGATTTGTTTTTTCATTCTCTCTAAATCTTCCTCAAAAACTTTATCTTTCAAGAGTTCTTCAAATTTCTTCCTTCACATTGCCTCAGTATGCAACTCCTGCATCTTCCCTCTAATTTTTGGTATCATTGCCAAATCAAAGATGGTAATCATCTTCAATTCTGAAACTTGATGCACATATGTTTTACATGTATAAATCCTAAGGAACTTAGTGATGTCACTCTCATCAAACCTTCCAATCTTATCCATCACTACTTGTAAAGCTTAGGTGCTGTTTCTATCCTTCCAATGCACTTGTTGCCTCTCTTTTATAAATTTAGCAGATACCTTGAATAAATCATGGGTACCTATTCCACTTGGTAAAGCAAACCTTGGGATTTGATTTCCCATCTTGACTTGTTGAAAAATTTGGTGCCTTAAGGCTCTCTCAAAAGAAGCACCAATAATGTTTGGATAGAGAGAATTTGTCTTAAAAAAGCATTGGACTTTTGGCTATCTCTAATTGTTCAATCAAGTCTCAAGATAGAAAAGTATCAAGTTATATATATATATATATATATATATATATATATATATATATATATACGTATATAAATTTATTCCAATATAGGTAATTACATCAATACATAATTTCTTAGTACTAAAGAAAATCCAAAATATAATAAAAATATTCGAAATCCTTATATATTCCTAAGGTGAATTTTTTCCAAACTTCAATAGATCATATCTCACAATCGACCTATCCAAACAAACTTAAAATTTACATGAAGTATTGATGTACTTTAAAAAGCTATCACAAAAAAGTTTAATTACAAATTTCTTACAAATCTTGAGATATTGCTAAAATGCTAACAATAGCTTCATAGCCTTGCTTGAATATACCCCTATGAAATTTTCTTCATATCTCACAAACTAAATATTTAAATATCATAAAAAAAATTTATTTATAGTTTTTCAACCTAATAATACATATCTTTAGAAAATTTGAGCCAAAAATTTGTTCAAAAACTCAAGGTATACTTCCAACTATTATTATCAACAAAATGATCCATGTACTGCCTTTGAATTACATGTATTGTCTTCAATGCTTTATAACTCCTTCATACAAACTCCAAATATAACAATTCTTTTGTAAAGATGTAAATGTTGAAATCACCCTTATGATTGCATTCTTGATCTTCAAAATCTATTGTATAACTCCTTGTATTTTCAAAAGAGTAACAATATGTCTTAAAAAGACACATTAACTTCAAATGGCTATAACTTCATCACCTTAATTCCAAACCTTTTAAACTTTGTGCAATCATTGATTTTAATTCTCAAATGTTCTTTTTGAAGTTGCCAAAATCCTTGTTATCATTGCAGATAGCCTCTTCAGAGCCTATAAGACATGGCTTTTGACCAATAGGGATGAAGATCCTCATTCTTTACCTTCATCCATCCATACTTTACTTTCATCCTTCCAAATAAGCTTCTTAGAGGTTTGCATCTTCATCTTTGAGCTCCAATCTTTTCTTTAAATTTTGTACTAAATATTTAAATCTTATATAATTTAAATATTACAATCAAAATAAGTAAACTTCAAAATAAATTTTCTTACATCAATTCTCTTTAAATTAACCTATTAACCACTCTAATACACATCAATACTTATAAATATATCATATATTTTAGTCAATTTTTACATACTATAAACAATTAGAATATAATAACATTGAGGCCTACTTATGCAATTTTCAAATAAAAATTTAAAAAGTCGATTGTCATTCTTCAAAGCAAAATCAATTACTTGACTCAATGTTTGAGGATTAAGTAAATTGACCATCAATTTCTTTACCTCATATTATAATCCATAAAGAAATTGGCTAATGAGTGCAGCATCATCCCACTTGATATCAATCATAAGTTGTCAAAATTGTGAAGCATACAATATTATACATTGATTAACTCCCTTAAATATACTAGCATTTGTACCATTGCACTATTCATTTTGACAAGCTCTATTATAATAATACTTAGAAGAAAAGAGATGTCTAATATTGCTAAAGATAAATAAAAGAAAGAACTTGAGAACAAAAAAAACAATATCAAATTTAAATGAGGATAATCCACAACATCTAATATGCTTATGTCTTATCAAGATAAAAAGATAATCCATTCTTAATCAAGAAAAGTCAAAACTTTGATATTGTAAGTGTATTCTTGTCAATCTCTCAAAGATAAGAATTCAAAGAAAACAAATATACAAGTGAGACTTTTTCAAAGAAGTATGAAAAAATAGAAATAAAAAAATATGTATATTAAAAAGAAACTAGAATTGCTATTGCCAAAATACAAGAAAACTAGACACTTCTTCAAACTAAACTAGAAGCAAGAAAGAAATTGACGAGAATGAAGAAGACTTCATTCTTACTTCTATATATATTATCTATCTAGGAGCTACATGGCGAAATTCTATAAGACCTCCAAAACGTGTTGACTTTGTACAACACATATCTTGACTTATAAGGCAAGTTTTTTATATGGGCGCCATATAGTTAGCTTTTCCGCAAGCTACCAACATGTGTGGCACGTGCTTAACTTGCTGACCAAGTGTCTAACCTACCAATCAACAACAAACACATATAAAGTCAAAGCAACATCTATAAAGCTTCTAGGAAGCTTCTTTAGAAGATATTATAAAATTAATCTACTTTTATCTATTTCTACCTTTTTATATTACTTGAATAACAATTACAATAAATACATGTCCATGACAAGTTGACAATTACAAAGTCAACTAATAGAAAAAACTAAGGAGATAGAATTCTCTACCATCATACTTGTAAAGTTATATTTAGAAAAAAAAAAAAAAAAAAAAAAAAAAAAAATTAAATTATATTAACACCAATATACAACCAACAAAAGTTCTTACTAAACCATTAAAAAGAGTGAAATTTGAAACATATAGATAAGCCTTGAGACTTAAAAGCTTAATTACATTGTACAATAGAATAAGAATGGTTGCTATTTCTTACTTCTTTGCTTAGTAACCATGTGGTGATAACAAAGACCATCTTAGATATATGGAGTTTGGCTAACTTCTAATTAAAAATAATTGGTCAAATGATTGCTACTTTTTTCATTTAACCAACTTGAACAACTTTATCTATACCTTTAATTTCCTCACCAAACTACTATTCAAAATGTAGTTAATTAGTTAGATATTTTCCAAACATATATAAAATCTTATAGATATAATAAACTTTGAAGTAAAAATTTTACTCTTTTAAATGGATGTTTAATAATTTGATATTCATAGTTACATGATTTAATAAAAGCACCTTTTAATCCATATCCAATACAAGTCCTTAAACATTTACATTAAAACTATACTTGCAAGATGACATTATTAAACTTTAAAATATGCATGTAAGATAACTCCAATTAGAATCTATAAATTTCTTATTATAATTTTTTAAAAACAAAATACCAATATATTATTATTTTAATATCCTCTAAGTTAAATCCATATATTAAGTAGAAACAATTATTCTAATAAATAATAATAAAAATCAGACATCTTGCAATAATTTTTTTAAAAAAAAATAGATACATATCATGAAAAATATCCCAAAAATAGCTAACACCATCAAAACATTTGACCAAATGTGCAATTTTAGATGTGTCAAGACAAAAAGAAATATTTGCAAGATTTTGGAGTATCTAAATTAATGTTTGTCCTCTTTGCACTATGAGTAGGATTTCTTTTATTTTGTTTAGTGAAAAGATACATTGCAATTTGTTTTCATAATAAAAACTATATTAATGAAATAGTGCTAAAAAATAACAAGATTAAAAAAACATAACCCTTCTTACAACCTTAAATCCTTCTCATTAGACTACCTCAAAGTTGTGCCATTTAGCACAAAAACCATTCTTTTAAATCTACTTAACCCTCCAATTTCCAATGAGCTTCATGTGCAGACACAAGCATGCTTTCTTTCTTTCTTGAAGAAAACTTATCTGAACAAACGTTAATACTCTACTTGTTGATGAAAGTGGAACTTTGACCACATACAGGCTTGGTGATGTACTTTGTATATCTCCTCACTGTTAGTCTGGTGCAATCCAACCATGCCCATAGAATATGAATGGGGACATGCTTCCAGCCACTCGGGCATGCAGAAAACTTGACAAGCGAGATTCAAGCGAGCCCACAACAACAACGACCACCACCACCACGCAATACAAGGCATTACTAGGCTCTGATAAACCAGAGAAAGAGATCGAGTATGTGCACACAAAAACACACAGATCCACAGGTATTGTCTACGGCGCCACCACCATCCGTCAAAGCTACCATCTCGTCGAGGAAGAATGGTATTTCAAAAACTAGCGATACAACCGCTGATGGAAACAACCGAAAGCTATGTCATTGGAGAGGGCGCACGAGTTCATGGAATACACAGTGAGAAGAGATAAAGAAATAAAGTAATATAAAATACAAGTGTGCATCAGCAAGACATGGCCGAAATCTAACAACTGTCTGCACATGCTGTGGTGGGTTGTATCCACGCGCTGGAGGAAGTAACTTTCCTACATGCACAGAAAAACATTTTCAGATTAGAAAGCTCTTCTGTTCTAGCTAATCTCTAGTACCAAGCTCAGACGTGTAGCCGACGAAGCCAATAGCAGCTGGGTATGCTAGTCACTGATTCTGAAGCGGCCGGTGTGTCGATTGCGATGTATCTCAGTTCGGCGAAGGCCTGCGTCTGGAACATGGAAAGAGGGTCTTCTTGCACTCGTCAATCTCTCACAGCAACTGGGCAGGGTTGTATCCGAACGTGGAAAACGCAGCAACCGTTGTTGAACCAAAGGATGGTATTTTTCTCCGAGAAAAACGCCGTGGCTTATCTGGTGTAGACGATCCCTAATCCGGACAAGACCGCCGCTGTGCAGGTGTTGGAGAACCACAATGCGCAAGAGATGCGAGAGATGGAGGAGTGCAAGAAGTACGACTGCGAAGCTACATGCTTCATCGAGCAATGAAGTCTGGGTTTTCTCCAACTTCCGCATACACACACTTTTCTCGACGACATCCGTTTCAAGGTACGCATCGGGAAACTGACGATTCTCTGCACTGGTGTTCAGACTCTCCGGACAACCGGCGTCATGTTTTGAGCTCTTATTCGATAAGGTGCTGTTGAAATCCAGAAATAGTGGAGTCTGGATTATCCTCTGGACGGCTCCGCTTCTGGTCGAAAAAATTTCATCCCAAAAAAAGGACCTATCTGTTGACTGAAAATGTTTAATTGTGGTGAGGATTGCATGCAGCGACGTCGTAAAGATAGGGTGACAAGGAGCGTTCCAGAGCTCAGCTCGGGGCATGCCCCGGCACTTCCTAGCGTATAAACATACCGGGTGGAATTTGTACCCACCAGGTCTTGCTCGGTGTCCCCTGTGCCTAAGCTGTTGGCTGCATTGCCCTTGCGATTCGAGTGTGGAGAGATTTTAGCAATGGCCTCCGCTGTGGCTTCAACCGTTGTGGCTCCTGTCTCTGTGACTGTGGCGTCATCATCTGTGGCCGCCTCTCGCGAGTCTTCCTCCGTCAAGGCTTTTTCCGGACTGAAGTCAGCGACCCTTTTCACTTCAAAATCCCAGCAATTGAGCTCCGTCCAGAACGGCAGCCGCGTGCAATGCATGCAAGTGAGTCTCTGTCGTCCCCTAATCGAACATATTCGGGGTCGTATTAGTCGATTTCCACGAGATGAGACATCCGGAAATTTTAAGAGTTGTACGATTTTGTGATTGCGCAGGTGTGGAACCCCATCGGGCAGCCCAAGTTCGAGACCTTCTCGTACCTGCCCCCGCTGAGCGATGACCAGATCGCGAGGCAGGTGGATTACATGATCCAGCAGAACTTGATTCCCTGCATCGAGTTCGACACGGTAAGTCGGTGCTCTTCCCGGCGTCCCACGAGTAGACAGTAGTATTGTCGAAGGCAGAGGCATTGGTATGTGGTCGTCCGGAGTGGGTTCCGCGGGCATCGAGGTCACGGTGCAAATGTGGTCTGATGACGCGCTGGGGTGACTTGTCCAGGTCGGAGCCGTGAGCCGCACCAACTTCTCGGGGTCGGGCTCGTCGGGCTACTACGACGGGCGGTACTGGACCATGTGGAAGTTGCCCATGTTCGGGTGCACCGACTCTTCGCAGGTGCTGCGGGAGATCCAGGAGTGCAAGACGTCGTACCCTAGCTGCTGGGTCCGCGTGCTGGGCTTCGACAGCAAGAAGCAGGTGCAGATCTGCGGGTTCTTGGTCGCCAGGCCCAACTAGGGAACGAATTTGTCGAGCTCTCTGGTTCTGGGTCGGGTAGCAGTAGCTTTGATGGTGAGGCACTGACAGTCAGTCGCTCACACGGCAAAGTAGCCTGGATGTGCTTCGCAACGAACTCTTGAATTTGAGTATGTGAGTTCACTTTGAACATCCCAGAAGCAAAAGAATGGGTTTTTTCATGTTTGAATTTTATTTTGTATAGTTGTGTTGAGCCGCGATTTCTATCTGTCACTTGGCTTGATATTCTGAGTTTCTCCGATACGAATAGCGAAGTCCACTTGAACATCTGTAACGGCAGCAATTGCGTCAGGTCAATCCTCTCAGATTCTTTCGGTGCTTTTGTCGTAAACTAGCTTGATTGTTGTCCATTAAGCTTGGTTGCTTTTCGTGAGAAAGCATGAAACTTCTATGACGAAACCCGGTTGATTGTAATGTAACTAGTTTGATTGTAGTTTGAATTTGGTAATTGCGTTGTATGATACATAATGAAAGTTTCATGATGAGGGCTCTTTGTTGGTAGTTATTTTCATTTTAATAGACGAGTATTTTTGTGAAAGTCACTAAGAGTCCTCGACTTTCTGTAAAACCGCAGTGGTTAATTGAGAGAAGTAACCAGTACCAGTTATTACGAGAAGAAGGTTGAGTCTTCGCACTGCAACACATTACTTTGTGTCTGTCAATGTCAATAGTTTTTACATGGCGATTGCCAATAAGTCTGTCGACACAGGTCATTGTACCACCTGAGCAAGGAAAAGGCACGACCTACTGGTACAGTTCCCTTATGGAACTTGTCAATGTGTTCAAACCCATAAGTTGCTGAAAGTGTACAGTCAGGTGATTTGCACACTTTTCAGAGGTAGACCGAACAAAATAAAACTTATGGAATGACATACTTGAAAAGCTTTTTCTGAAAATCTGTCAAATAACAAATGTTTGATATTCTTAATATTCGGAATGTCAAGTCACACATATTTGTTACTGATTCCTGCACAAGGATTAACAATCAGAGCATAAGCAAACATGTATTTTAAATCAAATGACTTTATAATATAAATCGAATCGATTAGATAAGCATGATTTTAAGAGTTGATACTCAACTAGAGAAATTTCTTACATCAGAAGACAAAAGAGATAATGTGCCCAGGAAGGCATGAGACATGAAGTAATAGAAACACATATTCCACTGTGAAATGTGAAAGGGAGTGGCTGAATGAAAGAAAATAGAAAAAAAGAAAAAGGAAAAAAAGATACCAGAATGAATAATACTTGTATGCTATCTTTTTCAAAATTACCAAAAATGTACTGGAAAGGTACTTTGAAAGTAAAAACCTATTTACAAAATAGAAGTCCAACATCTTTTAAATGTAATAAAATCACCCCTTGTAAAATAATAATACAATACAATAGATTTTCAAAGCTTTCTTATTTGTTTAGTAACAGATTTGAACTTTTCTTAGTGTAGTTACTTCTATGTTTTAATTTAGTAGAAATATTAGACTTCTTTGTTATTACTAGATTGGAAGTAGAAAAAAGTATGAATTAACAAGTATTATAAAATATTAATTTCTAATCTCCCTCAAAAAAATTAAAAATATTATAAAGCAATAAAAATTCAAACAACATCAATTTAAAACCAAAAAAACATTAAAAAGCCATCTTATAGAGTATTATAAGACTTACAATAAATTCACTAATGATAACATTAATCATTTAGCCTAACTATGTTAAAAGGTATTATGACAACATTCAATTAAAGAAGGTGTTTTTTTAATGGATTTACATATCACATAAAAATAACTTCGATAAAATATTTTGATTTGTAAATTATTAAACTTGGTTAGATTGCTAAAAAACATTCCAACTCTTTAAATCCATTAAGTAAAAAAAGAATATAATAGAAAATATATTACTTATATTTAAATAAAACACCAATACATCTAATAACCATTGTTAAGTTATTTAACAAATTATTATCAAATTCCTACCTCAAGGATACAAATTCCTTAAGAGATCTTTTAATATCATAAATAATATTATTTAATTTATAATTATAATTTATAGAAACAATGAGATTTATGCACCTTCAATACTACTAGATATCAATACAAAGTTAGTGGTGCAATCTTTGACTACTTTTGTACATGTTCACTAAGCACTATTTAACTTGAGCTTGAAATAGAAGGATATATTACTTTGATTCTTTTCTTTTAACTTATAAAGATGTTTCTTATAAATCTTGCAACTATAGAAGCGACTATTGACACGCTTAGGTACGCATCAATCATTGCAACTCCAACTCAAGCTCCAATAGCAAGAAATTGTCTTTGTGTATCATGCTTTTATTTTCTATCATAACCTATAAAAAACTATTTATTTTCTCAAATATTTTTATTGAAGAAAAATACAACTCAATAATATATAAAACAAAAAGAATAATAGCAAAATATCAAAGCAAAAATGTTGCAATGTATTAATATTTGATTACAACATATTCCAATAGCAAAGACCTTATTGCATAGCAACAACATATTTTAGCAATACATTACAACAACAAAAGCATTTGAATGCAACATCATAATATTCCAACAATCCATCACAAAGATGATAACCTTGCATTGTAGCAACATCTCATCATAGCAATACATTGAAGCAATAAAGCATTATAGCACAATAGCAACATAGCACAATAACAAAAATATTGTAGTACAATAACACTTTATTGTAACAATATAAATATTTTAATATAATAATAACTTATTATAAGAACATCTTATTGCAATAGTATAAATATTGTAGTATAATAATTATTTATTACTAAAATACCTTATTGATAAAACTACTCTCAGATATCTTGTTTGCTAAATAAAAGAGCAGCTTGTCCTCTAAGTATTCAACAGTTGCCAACAAGAATAATCCAATTTTTTTGTTTCCAAGAGCTACCTCTCTTGTGTTGGCAATTGTCCAAATTTAGTCTCAAATTCCATGATTAGTTCATTTGGAGCCATTTGATTTCTTGGCCTTTACTCAATCTACTCCAAAAAGATTTGTTTTTTCATTCTCTCTAAATCTTCCTCAAAAACTTTATCTTTCAAGAGTTCTTCAAATTTCTTCCTTCACATTGCCTCAGTATGCAACTCCTGCATCTTCCCTCTAATTTTTGGTATCATTGCCAAATCAAAGATGGTAATCATCTTCAATTCTGAAACTTGATGCACATATGTTTTACATGTATAAATCCTAAGGAACTTAGTGATGTCACTCTCATCAAACCTTCCAATCTTATCCATCACTACTTGTAAAGCTTAGGTGTTGTTTCTATCCTTCCAATGCACTTGTTGCCTCTCTTTTATAAATTTAGCAGATACCTTGAATAAATCATGGGTACCTATTCCACTTGGTAAAGCAAACCTTGGGATTTGATTTCCCATCTTGACTTGTTGAAAAATTTGGTGCCTTAAGGCTCTCTCAAAAGAAGCACCAATAATGTTTGGATAGAGAGAATTTGTCTTAAAAAAGCATTGGACTTTTGGCTATCTCTAATTGTTCAATCAAGTCTCAAGATAGAAAAGTATCAAGTTATATATATATATATATATATATATATACGTATATAAATTTATTCCAATATAGGTAATTACATCAATACATAATTTCTTAGTACTAAAGAAAATCCAAAATATAATAAAAATATTCGAAATCCTTATATATTCCTAAGGTGAATTTTTTCCAAACTTCAATAGATCATATCTCACAATCGACCTATCCAAACAAACTTAAAATTTACATGAAGTATTGATGTACTTTAAAAAGCTATCACAAAAAAGTTTAATTACAAATTTCTTACAAATCTTGAGATATTGCTAAAATGCTAACAATAGCTTCATAGCCTTGCTTGAATATGCCCCTATGAAATTTTCTTCATATCTCACAAACTAAATATTTAAATATCATAAAAAAAATTTATTTATAGTTTTTCAACCTAATAATACATATCTTTAGAAAATTTGAGCCAAAAATTTGTTCAAAAACTCAAGGTATACTTCCAACTATTATTATCAACAAAATGATCCATGTACTGCCTTTGAATTACATGTATTGTCTTCAATGCTTTATAACTCCTTCATACAAACTCCAAATATAACAATTCTTTTGTAAAGATGTAAATGTTGAAATCACCCTTATGATTGCATTCTTGATCTTCAAAATCTATTGTATAACTCCTTGTATTTTCAAAAGAGTAACAATATGTCTTAAAAAGACACATTAACTTCAAATGGCTATAACTTCATCACCTTAATTCCAAACCTTTTAAACTTTGTGCAATCATTGATTTTAATTCTCAAATGTTCTTTTTGAAGTTGCCAAAATCCTTGTTATCATTGCAGATAGCCTCTTCAGAGCCTATAAGACATGGCTTTTGACCAATAGGGATGAAGATCCTCATTCTTTACCTTCATCCATCCATACTTTACTTTCATCCTTCCAAATAAGCTTCTTAGAGGTTTGCATCTTCATCTTTGAGCTCCAATCTTTTCTTTAAATTTTGTACTAAATATTTAAATCTTATATAATTTAAATATTACAATCAAAATAAGTAAACTTCAAAATAAATTTTCTTACATCAATTCTCTTTAAATTAACCTATTAACCACTCTAATACACATCAATACTTATAAATATATCATATATTTTAGTCAATTTTTACATACTATAAACAATTAGAATATAATAACATTGAGGCCTACTTATGCAATTTTCAAATAAAAATTTAAAAAGTCGATTGTCATTCTTCAAAGCAAAATCAATTACTTGACTCAATGTTTGAGGATTAAGTAAATTGACCATCAATTTCTTTACCTCATATTATAATCCATAAAGAAATTGGCTAATGAGTGCAGCATCATCCCACTTGATATCAATCATAAGTTGTCAAAATTGTGAAGCATACAATATTATACATTGATTAACTCCCTTAAATATACTAGCATTTGTACCATTGCACTATTCATTTTGACAAGCTCTATTATAATAATACTTAGAAGAAAAGAGATGTCTAATATTGCTAAAGATAAATAAAAGAAAGAACTTGAGAACAAAAAAAACAATATCAAATTTAAATGAGGATAATCCACAACATCTAATATGCTTATGTCTTATCAAGATAAAAAGATAATCCATTCTTAATCAAGAAAAGTCAAAACTTTGATATTGTAAGTGTATTCTTGTCAATCTCTCAAAGATAAGAATTCAAAGAAAACAAATATACAAGTGAGACTTTTTCAAAGAAGTATGAAAAAATAGAAATAAAAAAATATGTATATTAAAAAGAAACTAGAATTGCTATTGCCAAAATACAAGAAAACTAGACACTTCTTCAAACTAAACTAGAAGCAAGAAAGAAATTGACGAGAATGAAGAAGACTTCATTCTTACTTCTATATATATTATCTATCTAGGAGCTACATGGCGAAATTCTATAAGACCTCCAAAACGTGTTGACTTTGTACAACACATATCTTGACTTATAAGGCAAGTTTTTTATATGGGCGCCATATAGTTAGCTTTTCCGCAAGCTACCAACATGTGTGGCACGTGCTTAACTTGCTGACCAAGTGTCTAACCTACCAATCAACAACAAACACATATAAAGTCAAAGCAACATCTATAAAGCTTCTAGGAAGCTTCTTTAGAAGATATTATAAAATTAATCTACTTTTATCTATTTCTACCTTTTTATATTACTTGAATAACAATTACAATAAATACATGTCCATGACAAGTTGACAATTACAAAGTCAACTAATAGAAAAAACTAAGGAGATAGAATTCTCTACCATCATACTTGTAAAGTTATATTTAGAAAAAAAAAAAAAAAAAAAAAAAAAAAAATTAAATTATATTAACACCAATATACAACCAACAAAAGTTCTTACTAAACCATTAAAAAGAGTGAAATTTGAAACATATAGATAAGCCTTGAGACTTAAAAGCTTAATTACATTGTACAATAGAATAAGAATGGTTGCTATTTCTTACTTCTTTGCTTAGTAACCATGTGGTGATAACAAAGACCATCTTAGATATATGGAGTTTGGCTAACTTCTAATTAAAAATAATTGGTCAAATGATTGCTACTTTTTTCATTTAACCAACTTGAACAACTTTATCTATACCTTTAATTTCCTCACCAAACTACTATTCAAAATGTAGTTAATTAGTTAGATATTTTCCAAACATATATAAAATCTTATAGATATAATAAACTTTGAAGTAAAAATTTTACTCTTTTAAATGGATGTTTAATAATTTGATATTCATAGTTACATGATTTAATAAAAGCACCTTTTAATCCATATCCAATACAAGTCCTTAAACATTTACATTAAAACTATACTTGCAAGATGACATTATTAAACTTTAAAATATGCATGTAAGATAACTCCAATTAGAATCTATAAATTTCTTATTATAATTTTTTAAAAACAAAATACCAATATATTATTATTTTAATATCCTCTAAGTTAAATCCATATATTAAGTAGAAACAATTATTCTAATAAATAATAATAAAAATCAGACATCTTGCAATAAATTTTTTAAAAAAAAATAGATACATATCATGAAAAATATCCCAAAAATAGCTAACACCATCAAAACATTTGACCAAATGTGCAATTTTAGATGTGTCAAGACAAAAAGAAATATTTGCAAGATTTTGGAGTATCTAAATTAATGTTTGTCCTCTTTGCACTATGAGTAGGATTTCTTTTATTTTGTTTAGTGAAAAGATACATTGCAATTTGTTTTCATAATAAAAACTATATTAATGAAATAGTGCTAAAAAATAACAAGATTAAAAAAACATAACCCTTCTTACAACCTTAAATCCTTCTCATTAGACTACCTCAAAGTTGTGCCATTTAGCACAAAAACCATTCTTTTAAATCTACTTAACCCTCCAATTTCCAATGAGCTTCATGTGCAGACACAAGCATGCTTTCTTTCTTTCTTGAAGAAAACTTATCTGAACAAACGTTAATACTCTACTTGTTGATGAAAGTGGAACTTTGACCACATACAGGCTTGGTGATGTACTTTGTATATCTCCTCACTGTTAGTCTGGTGCAATCCAACCATGCCCATAGAATATGAATGGGGACATGCTTCCAGCCACTCGGGCATGCAGAAAACTTGACAAGCGAGATTCAAGCGAGCCCACAACAACAACGACCACCACCACCACGCAATACAAGGCATTACTAGGCTCTGATAAACCAGAGAAAGAGATCGAGTATGTGCACACAAAAACACACAGATCCACAGGTATTGTCTACGGCGCCACCACCATCCGTCAAAGCTACCATCTCGTCGAGGAAGAATGGTATTTCAAAAACTAGCGATACAACCGCTGATGGAAACAACCGAAAGCTATGTCATTGGAGAGGGCGCACGAGTTCATGGAATACACAGTGAGAAGAGATAAAGAAATAAAGTAATATAAAATACAAGTGTGCATCAGCAAGACATGGCCGAAATCTAACAACTGTCTGCACATGCTGTGGTGGGTTGTATCCACGCGCTGGAGGAAGTAACTTTCCTACATGCACAGAAAAACATTTTCAGATTAGAAAGCTCTTCTGTTCTAGCTAATCTCTAGTACCAAGCTCAGACGTGTAGCCGACGAAGCCAATAGCAGCTGGGTATGCTAGTCACTGATTCTGAAGCGGCCGGTGTGTCGATTGCGATGTATCTCAGTTCGGCGAAGGCCTGCGTCTGGAACATGGAAAGAGGGTCTTCTTGCACTCGTCAATCTCTCACAGCAACTGGGCAGGGTTGTATCCGAACGTGGAAAACGCAGCAACCGTTGTTGAACCAAAGGATGGTATTTTTCTCCGAGAAAAACGCCGTGGCTTATCTGGTGTAGACGATCCCTAATCCGGACAAGACCGCCGCTGTGCAGGTGTTGGAGAACCACAATGCGCAAGAGATGCGAGAGATGGAGGAGTGCAAGAAGTACGACTGCGAAGCTACATGCTTCATCGAGCAATGAAGTCTGGGTTTTCTCCAACTTCCGCATACACACACTTTTCTCGACGACATCCGTTTCAAGGTACGCATCGGGAAACTGACGATTCTCTGCACTGGTGTTCAGACTCTCCGGACAACCGGCGTCATGTTTTGAGCTCTTATTCGATAAGGTGCTGTTGAAATCCAGAAATAGTGGAGTCTGGATTATCCTCTGGACGGCTCCGCTTCTGGTCGAAAAAATTTCATCCCAAAAAAAGGACCTATCTGTTGACTGAAAATGTTTAATTGTGGTGAGGATTGCATGCAGCGACGTCGTAAAGATAGGGTGACAAGGAGCGTTCCAGAGCTCAGCTCGGGGCATGCCCCGGCACTTCCTAGCGTATAAACATACCGGGTGGAATTTGTACCCACCAGGTCTTGCTCGGTGTCCCCTGTGCCTAAGCTGTTGGCTGCATTGCCCTTGCGATTCGAGTGTGGAGAGATTTTAGCAATGGCCTCCGCTGTGGCTTCAACCGTTGTGGCTCCTGTCTCTGTGACTGTGGCGTCATCATCTGTGGCCGCCTCTCGCGAGTCTTCCTCCGTCAAGGCTTTTTCCGGACTGAAGTCAGCGACCCTTTTCACTTCAAAATCCCAGCAATTGAGCTCCGTCCAGAACGGCAGCCGCGTGCAATGCATGCAAGTGAGTCTCTGTCGTCCCCTAATCGAACATATTCGGGGTCGTATTAGTCGATTTCCACGAGATGAGACATCCGGAAATTTTAAGAGTTGTACGATTTTGTGATTGCGCAGGTGTGGAACCCCATCGGGCAGCCCAAGTTCGAGACCTTCTCGTACCTGCCCCCGCTGAGCGATGACCAGATCGCGAGGCAGGTGGATTACATGATCCAGCAGAACTTGATTCCCTGCATCGAGTTCGACACGGTAAGTCGGTGCTCTTCCCGGCGTCCCACGAGTAGACAGTAGTATTGTCGAAGGCAGAGGCATTGGTATGTGGTCGTCCGGAGTGGGTTCCGCGGGCATCGAGGTCACGGTGCAAATGTGGTCTGATGACGCGCTGGGGTGACTTGTCCAGGTCGGAGCCGTGAGCCGCACCAACTTCTCGGGGTCGGGCTCGTCGGGCTACTACGACGGGCGGTACTGGACCATGTGGAAGTTGCCCATGTTCGGGTGCACCGACTCTTCGCAGGTGCTGCGGGAGATCCAGGAGTGCAAGACGTCGTACCCTAGCTGCTGGGTCCGCGTGCTGGGCTTCGACAGCAAGAAGCAGGTGCAGATCTGCGGGTTCTTGGTCGCCAGGCCCAACTAGGGAACGAATTTGTCGAGCTCTCTGGTTCTGGGTCGGGTAGCAGTAGCTTTGATGGTGAGGCACTGACAGTCAGTCGCTCACACGGCAAAGTAGCCTGGATGTGCTTCGCAACGAACTCTTGAATTTGAGTATGTGAGTTCACTTTGAACATCCCAGAAGCAAAAGAATGGGTTTTTTCATGTTTGAATTTTATTTTGTATAGTTGTGTTGAGCCGCGATTTCTATCTGTCACTTGGCTTGATATTCTGAGTTTCTCCGATACGAATAGCGAAGTCCACTTGAACATCTGTAACGGCAGCAATTGCGTCAGGTCAATCCTCTCAGATTCTTTCGGTGCTTTTGTCGTAAACTAGCTTGATTGTTGTCCATTAAGCTTGGTTGCTTTTCGTGAGAAAGCATGAAACTTCTATGACGAAACCCGGTTGATTGTAATGTAACTAGTTTGATTGTAGTTTGAATTTGGTAATTGCGTTGTATGATACATAATGAAAGTTTCATGATGAGGGCTCTTTGTTGGTAGTTATTTTCATTTTAATAGACGAGTATTTTTGTGAAAGTCACTAAGAGTCCTCGACTTTCTGTAAAACCGCAGTGGTTAATTGAGAGAAGTAACCAGTACCAGTTATTACGAGAAGAAGGTTGAGTCTTCGCACTGCAACACATTACTTTGTGTCTGTCAATGTCAATAGTTTTTACATGGCGATTGCCAATAAGTCTGTCGACACAGGTCATTGTACCACCTGAGCAAGGAAAAGGCACGACCTACTGGTACAGTTCCCTTATGGAACTTGTCAATGTGTTCAAACCCATAAGTTGCTGAAAGTGTACAGTCAGGTGATTTGCACACTTTTCAGAGGTAGACCGAACAAAATAAAACTTATGGAATGACATACTTGAAAAGCTTTTTCTGAAAATCTGTCAAATAACAAATGTTTGATATTCTTAATATTCGGAATGTCAAGTCACACATATTTGTTACTGATTCCTGCACAAGGATTAACAATCAGAGCATAAGCAAACATGTATTTTAAATCAAATGACTTTATAATATAAATCGAATCGATTAGATAAGCATGATTTTAAGAGTTGATACTCAACTAGAGAAATTTCTTACATCAGAAGACAAAAGAGATAATGTGCCCAGGAAGGCATGAGACATGAAGTAATAGAAACACATATTCCACTGTGAAATGTGAAAGGGAGTGGCTGAATGAAAGAAAATAGAAAAAAAGAAAAAGGAAAAAAAGATACCAGAATGAATAATACTTGTATGCTATCTTTTTCAAAATTACCAAAAATGTACTGGAAAGGTACTTTGAAAGTAAAAACCTATTTACAAAATAGAAGTCCAACATCTTTTAAATGTAATAAAATCACCCCTTGTAAAATAATAATACAATACAATAGATTTTCAAAGCTTTCTTATTTGTTTAGTAACAGATTTGAACTTTTCTTAGTGTAGTTACTTCTATGTTTTAATTTAGTAGAAATATTAGACTTCTTTGTTATTACTAGATTGGAAGTAGAAAAAAGTATGAATTAACAAGTATTATAAAATATTAATTTCTAATCTCCCTCAAAAAAATTAAAAATATTATAAAGCAATAAAAATTCAAACAACATCAATTTAAAACCAAAAAAACATTAAAAAGCCATCTTATAGAGTATTATAAGACTTACAATAAATTCACTAATGATAACATTAATCATTTAGCCTAACTATGTTAAAAGGTATTATGACAACATTCAATTAAGGAAGGTGTTTTTTTAATGGATTTACATATCACATAAAAATAACTTCGATAAAATATTTTGATTTGTAAATTATTAAACTTGGTTAGATTGCTAAAAAACATTCCAACTCTTTAAATCCATTAAGTAAAAAAAGAATATAATAGAAAATATATTACTTATATTTAAATAAAACACCAATACATCTAATAACCATTGTTAAGTTATTTAACAAATTATTATCAAATTCCTACCTCAAGGATACAAATTCCTTAAGAGATCTTTTAATATCATAAATAATATTATTTAATTTATAATTATAATTTATAGAAACAATGAGATTTATGCACCTTCAATACTACTAGATATCAATACAAAGTTAGTGGTGCAATCTTTGACTACTTTTGTACATGTTCACTAAGCACTATTTAACTTGAGCTTGAAATAGAAGGATATATTACTTTGATTCTTTTCTTTTAACTTATAAAGATGTTTCTTATAAATCTTGCAACTATAGAAGCAACTATTGACACGCTTAGGTACGCATCAATCATTGCAACTCCAACTCAAGCTCCAATAGCAAGAAATTGTCTTTGTGTATCATGCTTTTATTTTCTATCATAACCTATAAAAAACTATTTATTTTCTCAAATATTTTTATTGAAGAAAAATACAACTCAATAATATATAAAACAAAAAGAATAATAGCAAAATATCAAAGCAAAAATGTTGCAATGTATTAATATTTGATTACAACATATTCCAATAGCAAAGACATTATTGCATAGCAACAACATATTTTAGCAATACATTACAACAACAAAAGCATTTGAATGCAACATCATAATATTCCAACAATCCATCACAAAGATGATAACCTTGCATTGTAGCAACATCTCATCATAGCAATACATTGAAGCAATAAAGCATTATAGCACAATAGCAACATAGCACAATAACAAAAATATTGTAGTACAATAACACTTTATTGTAACAATATAAATATTTTAATATAATAATAACTTATTATAAGAACATCTTATTGCAATAGTATAAATATTGTAGTATAATAATTATTTATTACTAAAATACCTTATTGATAAAACTACTCTCAGATATCTTGTTTGCTAAATAAAAGAGCAGCTTGTCCTCTAAGTATTCAACAGTTGCCAACAAGAATAATCCAATTTTTTTGTTTCCAAGAGCTACCTCTCTTGTGTTGGCAATTGTCCAAATTTAGTCTCAAATTCCATGATTAGTTCATTTGGAGCCATTTGATTTCTTGGCCTTTACTCAATCTACTCCAAAAAGATTTGTTTTTTCATTCTCTCTAAATCTTCCTCAAAAACTTTATCTTTCAAGAGTTCTTCAAATTTCTTCCTTCACATTGCCTCAGTATGCAACTCCTGCATCTTCCCTCTAATTTTTGGTATCATTGCCAAATCAAAGATGGTAATCATCTTCAATTCTGAAACTTGATGCACATATGTTTTACATGTATAAATCCTAAGGAACTTAGTGATGTCACTCTCATCAAACCTTCCAATCTTATCCATCACTACTTGTAAAGCTTAGGTGCTGTTTCTATCCTTCCAATGCACTTGTTGCCTCTCTTTTATAAATTTAGCAGATACCTTGAATAAATCATGGGTACCTATTCCACTTGGTAAAGCAAACCTTGGGATTTGATTTCCCATCTTGACTTGTTGAAAAATTTGGTGCCTTAAGGCTCTCTCAAAAGAAGCACCAATAATGTTTGGATAGAGAGAATTTGTCTTAAAAAAGCATTGGACTTTTGGCTATCTCTAATTGTTCAATCAAGTCTCAAGATAGAAAAGTATCAAGTTATATATATATATATATATATATATATATATATATATATATATACGTATATAAATTTATTCCAATATAGGTAATTACATCAATACATAATTTCTTAGTACTAAAGAAAATCCAAAATATAATAAAAATATTCGAAATCCTTATATATTCCTAAGGTGAATTTTTTCCAAACTTCAATAGATCATATCTCACAATCGACCTATCCAAACAAACTTAAAATTTACATGAAGTATTGATGTACTTTAAAAAGCTATCACAAAAAAGTTTAATTACAAATTTCTTACAAATCTTGAGATATTGCTAAAATGCTAACAATAGCTTCATAGCCTTGCTTGAATATGCCCCTATGAAATTTTCTTCATATCTCACAAACTAAATATTTAAATATCATAAAAAAAATTTATTTATAGTTTTTCAACCTAATAATACATATCTTTAGAAAATTTGAGCCAAAAATTTGTTCAAAAACTCAAGGTATACTTCCAACTATTATTATCAACAAAATGATCCATGTACTGCCTTTGAATTACATGTATTGTCTTCAATGCTTTATAACTCCTTCATACAAACTCCAAATATAACAATTCTTTTGTAAAGATGTAAATGTTGAAATCACCCTTATGATTGCATTCTTGATCTTCAAAATCTATTGTATAACTCCTTGTATTTTCAAAAGAGTAACAATATGTCTTAAAAAGACACATTAACTTCAAATGGCTATAACTTCATCACCTTAATTCCAAACCTTTTAAACTTTGTGCAATCATTGATTTTAATTCTCAAATGTTCTTTTTGAAGTTGCCAAAATCCTTGTTATCATTGCAGATAGCCTCTTCAGAGCCTATAAGACATGGCTTTTGACCAATAGGGATGAAGATCCTCATTCTTTACCTTCATCCATCCATACTTTACTTTCATCCTTCCAAATAAGCTTCTTAGAGGTTTGCATCTTCATCTTTGAGCTCCAATCTTTTCTTTAAATTTTGTACTAAATATTTAAATCTTATATAATTTAAATATTACAATCAAAATAAGTAAACTTCAAAATAAATTTTCTTACATCAATTCTCTTTAAATTAACCTATTAACCACTCTAATACACATCAATACTTATAAATATATCATATATTTTAGTCAATTTTTACATACTATAAACAATTAGAATATAATAACATTGAGGCCTACTTATGCAATTTTCAAATAAAAATTTAAAAAGTCGATTGTCATTCTTCAAAGCAAAATCAATTACTTGACTCAATGTTTGAGGATTAAGTAAATTGACCATCAATTTCTTTACCTCATATTATAATCCATAAAGAAATTGGCTAATGAGTGCAGCATCATCCCACTTGATATCAATCATAAGTTGTCAAAATTGTGAAGCATACAATATTATACATTGATTAACTCCCTTAAATATACTAGCATTTGTACCATTGCACTATTCATTTTGACAAGCTCTATTATAATAATACTTAGAAGAAAAGAGATGTCTAATATTGCTAAAGATAAATAAAAGAAAGAACTTGAGAACAAAAAAAACAATATCAAATTTAAATGAGGATAATCCACAACATCTAATATGCTTATGTCTTATCAAGATAAAAAGATAATCCATTCTTAATCAAGAAAAGTCAAAACTTTGATATTGTAAGTGTATTCTTGTCAATCTCTCAAAGATAAGAATTCAAAGAAAACAAATATACAAGTGAGACTTTTTCAAAGAAGTATGAAAAAATAGAAATAAAAAAATATGTATATTAAAAAGAAACTAGAATTGCTATTGCCAAAATACAAGAAAACTAGACACTTCTTCAAACTAAACTAGAAGCAAGAAAGAAATTGACGAGAATGAAGAAGACTTCATTCTTACTTCTATATATATTATCTATCTAGGAGCTACATGGCGAAATTCTATAAGACCTCCAAAACGTGTTGACTTTGTACAACACATATCTTGACTTATAAGGCAAGTTTTTTATATGGGCGCCATATAGTTAGCTTTTCCGCAAGCTACCAACATGTGTGGCACGTGCTTAACTTGCTGACCAAGTGTCTAACCTACCAATCAACAACAAACACATATAAAGTCAAAGCAACATCTATAAAGCTTCTAGGAAGCTTCTTTAGAAGATATTATAAAATTAATCTACTTTTATCTATTTCTACCTTTTTATATTACTTGAATAACAATTACAATAAATACATGTCCATGACAAGTTGACAATTACAAAGTCAACTAATAGAAAAAAACTAAGGAGATAGAATTCTCTACCATCATACTTGTAAAGTTATATTTAGAAAAAAAAAAAAAAAAAAAAAAAAAAAATTAAATTATATTAACACCAATATACAACCAACAAAAGTTCTTACTAAACCATTAAAAAGAGTGAAATTTGAAACATATAGATAAGCCTTGAGACTTAAAAGCTTAATTACATTGTACAATAGAATAAGAATGGTTGCTATTTCTTACTTCTTTGCTTAGTAACCATGTGGTGATAACAAAGACCATCTTAGATATATGGAGTTTGGCTAACTTCTAATTAAAAATAATTGGTCAAATGATTGCTACTTTTTTCATTTAACCAACTTGAACAACTTTATCTATACCTTTAATTTCCTCACCAAACTACTATTCAAAATGTAGTTAATTAGTTAGATATTTTCCAAACATATATAAAATCTTATAGATATAATAAACTTTGAAGTAAAAATTTTACTCTTTTAAATGGATGTTTAATAATTTGATATTCATAGTTACATGATTTAATAAAAGCACCTTTTAATCCATATCCAATACAAGTCCTTAAACATTTACATTAAAACTATACTTGCAAGATGACATTATTAAACTTTAAAATATGCATGTAAGATAACTCCAATTAGAATCTATAAATTTCTTATTATAATTTTTTAAAAACAAAATACCAATATATTATTATTTTAATATCCTCTAAGTTAAATCCATATATTAAGTAGAAACAATTATTCTAATAAATAATAATAAAAATCAGACATCTTGCAATAAATTTTTTAAAAAAAAATAGATACATATCATGAAAAATATCCCAAAAATAGCTAACACCATCAAAACATTTGACCAAATGTGCAATTTTAGATGTGTCAAGACAAAAAGAAATATTTGCAAGATTTTGGAGTATCTAAATTAATGTTTGTCCTCTTTGCACTATGAGTAGGATTTCTTTTATTTTGTTTAGTGAAAAGATACATTGCAATTTGTTTTCATAATAAAAACTATATTAATGAAATAGTGCTAAAAAATAACAAGATTAAAAAAACATAACCCTTCTTACAACCTTAAATCCTTCTCATTAGACTACCTCAAAGTTGTGCCATTTAGCACAAAAACCATTCTTTTAAATCTACTTAACCCTCCAATTTCCAATGAGCTTCATGTGCAGACACAAGCATGCTTTCTTTCTTTCTTGAAGAAAACTTATCTGAACAAACGTTAATACTCTACTTGTTGATGAAAGTGGAACTTTGACCACATACAGGCTTGGTGATGTACTTTGTATATCTCCTCACTGTTAGTCTGGTGCAATCCAACCATGCACATAGAATATGAATGGGGACATGCTTCCAGCCACTCGGGCATGCAGAAAACTTGACAAGCGAGATTCAAGCGAGCCCACAACAACAACGACCACCACCACCACGCAATACAAGGCATTACTAGGCTCTGATAAACCAGAGAAAGAGATCGAGTATGTGCACACAAAAACTCACAAATCCTCATGTATTTTTGTAAATATTAAATTTTACAAAAATAAAAAAAAAATAAAGTTTTCTTTATTGGTAATATTATTTTCAATATTTATAAATTCAAAATTCAAATGATCAAATTATTGTCACTATTATTTTTTTTGTTTTAACTATATTTCATTTTGTTCACAGATTCACATGATTATGCTAAATTATGCAATATTTGCTAGTTTTATACAAAAAATAATTTTATTTTTATATATTCTTGCCTATTTTGAAGGAATGGTGTTCATCATATAGAAGCAATGCAAAAAAGGAAAAAAAAATTATAATTAATAAAAAAAAATATAAAATATTGTTCTACAACGTAGACTACTAGTATTATTGTAAGATGCTTAGAAAATGGTTTTTTCTAGCAAATTGATGTTCTTTGCTTAGGTTCTTATCTCATTTGTGAAGTCTTTAGCAACAATTTCTTATAATTAGAGACTTTAAATGGTGAAGTTTTTCAAATCAAAACATCAAGGATTAAATATAAGTGTAGAGTGTGAACAAATTATCACATATTGAAAGAAGACTTTAGACTCTTAGTACTCAAATTAAGTCTAGATCTAAGTATAAAAATTAGACAACCTTGATTTTTACTAAGTAAGAACAGATTTTAGACTTCAAAAATAAGCAAGATTTTTTATAAATGGTTCTTGCTTCTATTTTATTATTTTTTCTTTCTTCCACCAAAGAGTAGAATAAAACTTGGATGAAGAATATATATATATATATATACATAATGTAAAATAAAAATAAAAATTAAACCATTTATTAGATTTAGAAATACTTGAGGTTGTTAATCATCTTTGGATTATTGAAAATCAGCTACAAAAAGTAGATATGTATGAAATGATCTAGATTTGAACTTTGCAATGATACTACTCTATCCCTATAAGCTAATATTAGAGCAAGAAAGTAGCCAAGTGGATTATCTTAGAGGATGTGTAGACCTTCATGGTTTTTATTAATTTCTTCTCCTTAAAGAATAATCTTATGATGCTAATTTTTTGCTTATTTTAGATTTTATTATTTTATTTTAGTCTCTTTTTTTTATTCTTTTATCTCCTTTTTTTTCTTTTTTTCTCCTTTCTTCTATAGAATTATTTTATCTTGTTGTAATAAAGTAGCCTATTTCCTTCAATAATTTCTTCTATATCAAGAATATTACAATTAACAAGATAGAAGTGGATTTAATACTAATCATAATTTTTTAAATAGATATTTATTTTGGTTCTTAATATTATTCTTTTTAGTCTTATCTAGAATGTTAATAATTAATGGTGACTATCATTAGATAAGGGCATATCAAATTAATAAGAATTCTAGATTCTTTGCATCTTTGAGTTGTTCCAAATGATCACCACATGTTAGTTAGAGAATTAACTTACTTGTGGAATTAGAATAGAAAATACATTTAATTAGTTTTAAATCATAACGTTTGATGAATTAGTATAAAATATTTTCAACAAATAGAAAAAATAAAATGTGGTTGTAAGAATACAATCTCTATTAGAATTTTTTTAAAATAAATTTCTAGAAGATTTTTTTCCTTAATTTATCTAATATTAAATTATAAATTTATAATAGTATTTTTTATTATTATTAAAAAATTTAATTAGATTAAAAAGCTAAGAAGAATTTTTTATTGAAAAAATTCAATAAAAAAATGATTATTAGTTCTTAATAATTAAAATAGAATAAAAAAATTAATACTAAAAATTAATAATAAAAAAAATAAAAATAAATCTTATAGAGAGGTTTAGGATTGTTGTATGCAATGGAACTGTAGTAGTATATAATAAAGAACTTCCTTTCAATTATGATTCTATAAATATATAAAAAATCAAATTTTGATGTTGGATTTATGATATAATTACTTATTATATTTGATTTTGCTTGATGCTATTGTGGTAGTTGAAAAAAAGGCATAGAGGCTCTCCATAATTTTCTTTTGAATTCTTACCTTCAAAAGTCTCTACAAATTATAGTTGCTAAATTGGTAGTTTCTAGTTTATATTAGTGATTTTGTTTTTTGCAATGTACATGGATTTTTTATTCTAACTTATATTCCATAGTAGTATTGCCACTCTGTTTTTTTTTGTTTTATAATTGTAATCTTATCGCATAAAATATTATCATATTATATAATTATTCTTGCTTAAAAATATTTTAGGCATCAAGTTGTAGAAGGTAAGTAGAAATATAGCAACAATTATATTAAGTATAATAGAATCTTAAATAAACTTTAAGTAAGCCTTGGTAATCCTAATCAAATTTTAATAAATCCAAAATAAGTTTAAAAGAAGTTACAAATAAAATACAAAGAAGCCATAAAAAAATCTCAAAGAAAAATAACAAAAAAATCTCAATAAAATATTAAAAAAATCTTTAAAAAATAATTATTATCTTTTCAAATACTAAAATTGAAAAATTTAAAGAAATATTAAAAGATAATAAATAAATATTAAAAATAAAAATCTTAAATAAAACCTAAGTAAATTCTAATCAAATTTTAGTTTAATATTAATTAAAATCTTAATAAATCTTAATCAAATCTTATATCAATTATTAATTAAATTCTAATTAAAATATTAATTAAAATATTAATAAAAATTAATCAAATCCTAAGTCAAATCCTAATAAAATATTAATTGAAATCTTATATACCTTAATCAAATTATACATTGTCAAAAAGGCAAGCTTCTTTAGGAAAACACAGAGTCTTTGATTGCAAGTGAATTATAAGAAGTACAATGTTGCCCAAGTGAACTCAAATATAAAAAAATAGCTCAAAGGTGCAATAAAAAATTTAGATTAATTACTTGCTTGTGCCAAGATACATCCAAATCCTAGCTCTAATCTCAAACCTAAACCTCTTCTCACTAAAATATCTATAAGTTACTTATTACTAATTCAATTTAAAAAAAATTTAGTTCACTCAATTTAACTCAAGTTACAAACTTCAAATTATCAAAGTCATTAAACAAAATTTTTAGAAAATGAAAGCCAAACTAAGAAAAAAAAGTCAGCCACTTAGTACAACCATAGTCTTTAAAATCCCCATCTATGAATGAGCTTGGATCTCTTTTGCCATAGCTCCTTTGCTTGTATGCTAAGGCTTATTTAAAAGCTAAAAATAAGATTTATCTTTTTTTAAAATCTCAAATCAAAAATAAAAAATAGAAGAAATGGCACAAAAAACTACAAACTAGTCTTGAATTATGCCACCCTAAAAACTCCAACTATCTTCTCTCTCAAAAACTCATACAAATCTCTCTCTACACAATTTTTCTTCTCTCATGCTAAGGCTTGTTGAAAAGCTAATAAAAAAATCTAGCTTTCTTCAAAATTTCAAAACAAAAAGATAAAAATTTATTAAATGGTATAGAGAACTTTGAATTGGTCTTGAATCTTGCTGCTTGGAAATTCCAACAACCCCCTTCTTGCAAATTTTCTCAAATCTCTCTTGTCATAGCTCTTCTTATAACGTTGTTATATCACAGGTATTTTTTGCTTGAGAATGCTTTAGGAACCTAAATGTGGAAGGTAAATAAAAATGCAACAACAATCCTACTAAGTCTAATAGAATCTTAAATAAATTTCAAGTAAACCTTAATAATTTTAATCAAACTTTGGCCAATCCAAAATAAATTTAAAAATAGTTATAAAGGAGATATTAAGAAGTTTTTAATTAATCTCAAAAAAATAAAATAAAAAAAATATAAAAAATATGAAATTAAACCTTTGATGAAATAATAATAATCTTAAAAAATATTAGAAATAGAAAATTTTAAAAAAACAATAAATAATCTTAAAAAAATATTTAAAATAAAAATTTTAAATAACTTCTAATCAAATTCTAATTTAATTCTAATTAAAACACTAATGAACCTTAATCAAATCTTAGATCAAATTTTAATTGAAATCTTAATTGAACCTTAATCAAATCCTTAAAAATATCTTAATTAAAATTCTAATTAAACCTTAGCCAAATCTTAATGAAATCCTAATGAAATCCTAAATCCTAGAAAAATTGTAAACCAAATCCTAAGAAAATCCTAATCAAATTTTAAATCTTAATTTAATTCTTAATAAATCCTATAGCAGATTGAAACCTCAACAATTAATGATCAAAATTTTGATATCAACTCAAATGTTGTATACTTTTTAATAACTTAATTAGAAACAAGCACAAAAAAGATGAAAGCGATTTCACTTACTAATTGAGAGAAATACAAGCTAATCCAATTAAGAGTTGAGTGGCCTTCTACTTAAATCTCAATGCTAAACTTTCAACACTAATATCTCAATTTTGAACTATTGAATTACTCTCAAATTTTATTCAAACATTAGAAACAAAGTTTAATATCTATAAAAAGAAGTTCACTTCAATCTAATTGAAAAATTGCTAAAGATCTTAGAAAAACTTATTCAACCTCAAACTTCAATTTTTGAGATTTTGTCACAGACATATACATGTAAATTAATAATTATCTATTTGATTTAGATAATAGTATGTAAAAATAGTTTAATTTCATAATATCTTCTATAGAAGCTTCTTAGAAACTTCATAGATGCTACTTTGATTTTATAGGTATCTTTAATTATTTTTTTAGGTTAGAAATGTGGTCAATAAATTGGCCATGTGCCACACATGTTGGTAGCTTGAAGAACAAGCTAACTATGTGGCCCACATATAAAAAACTTGCCTTGTAAGCTAAGACATGTGTCTTGCAAAGTCAACACATATTAGAGATCCTATAAAACATTGCCAAGTAGCTCCTAGTTAGATAGTATATATAGAGGCAAGAGTGAAGCCCTCTTCACTCTTGTCAATTCTTTTCTTGCTTCTAGTCTAGATTTAACAATCTCTAATTTCCTTGTCTTTTGGCAATAGTTATTTCAGTTTCTGTTTAATATACATACTACTTTATTGATATTTTTTCACTTTTCTTTTAACACAGGTTTTCTAGGTTTATGCATCTTCTTCCAATTCATGTCCTTGACAGATTTCAATCCACAAAAACTCTCATTTGCTTCAATCTAACTATTTGATTGATTTCAAAATTTACATATATGTTAATAATTAATACACCAATATACTATCCAAATTTTATTTATATACACATTACAAAACTCAAGAAACCTTCAAATTTATAAACATATTTTTATTTTTTAAAATCTAAATCAATCGAGAACATTACAAACTTTAAAAATCTCTCAAAATCTCAATATTGATTCAAATGACATAAAATAAATATCTAAAAATATCTTTTTAAGTCTTCTCTCAAATCTTATTCTTAGATTTATAAAAGAACTATAGAGTCAGTAGATGGACATGGTTTTGTGCCTCAAGGTCTACTTTCAATCATGGTTGAAAACTGATTCTCTTTGGATATCAATTTTTAAAAATTTGAAATAATTTTTACTTTAATCTATTTTTAATTTCCTCTTAAATATGCTAATATCAAATTTTTATCTTATTTACTTTGATTTGATTCATTTATACTTCTACAAAAATAAATAAAAATTCCTTCTATAAAAGGTAGAATTAAGACTAAATCTTTTATCATCTTTCTATTATTTATCCTTATTTTTTTACAATATCTTTTTATTAGAATCTTCTATAATAACATCCATATTATTATTTTTCACCATATAGTTGTATTACATTATAAAATCTATCTCGTCTAAACTTTTGCACCCTTTATTTTGCACCAAATAATTCAAATCTTATTTAATTCATATTATGTTCTCCACATCTTTATCCAAATCTTCTTCATCATTTTTATTATACAAGTCAAAATTGTCTTCTTGTCTTAGAAGATTTATATCTTCAACAAGATCTTCAATACTTATTTCTATTTATGTTTATTTGAATATCTTTATTTGCTTCCCTACAATTGATATTTTTAATCTTGTTCCATCTAGTCTTTATAATAAATAAGTTATAATATCATAAATAGTTATTACTACATATGGTCCAAACCATTGTTTTAAAAAAATCTTTAAAATAATATGTTGATTGTCTAAGTTACTATTACAGACCAAAATTCAATCACTTTCTTTAATTGCATTAGATCTCAATTGATGGTGTTTATGAAACTATGCTTTATTTTTTAATCTTGCTTTTTTTAATCTTTCTAATGTTATTTGTACATCTTTTGGTCTTTACTCAAGTTTTTGAATTCTAATAGCTAAAAGTTCATCTTTTGTCAATTCATCTTTTCATGGTAGCACGCTCCAAGTAAGTACTTTCTCTTCAATTGGCATAATAGGTTTTTGATATCTCATGAACTCAATAGGCATATATCTTGTTTCCAAAGTATGGATTATTTGATCAATCTACAATAGAAATGGCAAAAGCTAAGGCCATTTTTTAACCTTTTGTTTATAAATTTAAATTAATACTTTTGTAATTGATAGATGATCATGTTCACTTTTTATATTTCTTTCAAGATTACAAGTAATAGTCAATGATAACTTAATTCTATATATTTCAAAGAAATCATGACCTTCTTATGCTTTTAATTCTCTACAATTTTTAGTGATTTTTCCTACATATCTATAACATCAAATAATATCTTTAAGTAAAAACCTATAAATTCCTTCAGTAGATTTTGTTTTCAATACTCTTCCTTCTAATTAGTTTGATAAATCTTCATGAAGTAAGTTCAAATATCTCATTTTCCATAATACAATTAGTATAATAATCAAACCAACAATCTATTTAAAATAAATAGCCAAAGCATATGTTAGATCTAAACCATCTTGATGTCATGCATTAGAATATGCTTGACAAGTTTCACATGATTTTATAAATAAAAATACATGTCAATACATATTTTTCTACCAATATCATTCCTTGAGTTTAACAAAATTAGTCCAAATTCTTCTATGGCCTATCTATAAAATATTGTAAAATCTTGTTTAATAGTTTTTGTTGTTCTTTCTTATTTCCTATCACTTATACTAGCAATCCAATCTCTTTTTTTTGGTCTCTTTTATAAAAATCTTTTTTGAAGCAAAATTTTATATATAAATTTTTTATTTGTTTAAATTTTTCCATAGATCAATTTTTTTTGTTAATTAATATAATCAAATAATAACCAATATTCAATAATTTTCCTTCAATAAGCTCTTTGTGAGTATAAAATTTATTCTTTAATTCAATTACAAGATGGCCTCAATTAAGAGTTGCTTGTAATTCGTGGTGTGAAGTGAAGGCAACAAGAATAAGAACAAAATAAGCAAAACACAAAACAAGTGCAACAAGTGCAATCAAGCAATTATACACTATAAAACTATTCACAATCTATTCACTAAGTTTTCACCTAGTAAAAAATATAAAATAAAAGTAAAAAATATATTTTTAAATATTTAATTTTTAAATATTTAATATTTTAATATTTAATATTTTAATATTTTCAATGATATAAGAAACATATAAATCCGACTTACTATGAATAAGGTATGAAGATTTGAAAAATAACAAATAAATGAATAAAAAGTTAAATAAATAATTTTATCTCAAGGATAACTTGCTTAAGAAATTAGGTGTTTGAACCTCATCAAGGCTCACAAATAGTGTATATGGTTTATCTAAAGAGGCCTTGAGGCCTTAGTCTTATCTTTCTACCTATACCCAAGGTGCTACAACCCATATGGCATTTGTACACCCCCCTTCCTACAAGGACTAAACTAGCTGCTGGTCCTCCTATTTTCTACTAGTAAAACCAATAATTTTGCATTTTTGACTTCACCATGGTGTTTAAAAACACCTAATTAGCCAAAGAATCTTCAAGTTTCCTTCAAATCGTGCTCCAAATCTTCATAATGGCTCTCAAAGTGAAAATTCATTTTTATCAAAGTCTTAGAAATTACTCTAAAAAATCCTTAAAAATTCTAAATAAATTCTAAAAATTCCTTTCATGGTTCTATAATAATAATATCAGTTTAAGGCTATAATTTCCTATCTTGATGATTTTTATAGTAATAAAATCAATTTAAATCTACTATAAATCCTACTTTCTATATAACTAACTAAAAAGACATGAGATTTTTTCTTATGCTTCTTCTAACTACTAATTAATATTTATAGTTTTCTTATAAGTAATACATATAGATAAAATGCCAATATAAATATTGACCTTAGTAAATATTCCTCAATACTCAATAATAAATAAAAAATATTAAACCAACTAAGATAATTACCTCCAAGATTTACTAAGATTCCATTTCTTCTCCATTAATACTATCTTCCTTCATTTAACATCCTCTAAGTACATCTTCACCTAAAAATTATAATTTTGGCACTCTACATGCATTCTTTTGTCCTAAATCAACTAGTGAGTCAATTTGATGACTTACACTCTTATAAAATAACTTGTTTTCTTATCATATACATATTATTATAAACATACATATTTATTTTATTAATTATCTATATGATTATATAAAAATAGATATAAATAGATTTATTTTATAATATCTTTTAAAAAAACTTTCTAGAAGCTTCAATAACATGATTTTGACTTTATACATGCTTATAGTTGACTATTAGGTTAGAAATTTGATCAACAAGTTAGTTGCATATCACACTTATGGATAGCTTATAGAACAAGCTAATTATGAGGTACAAATATAGAAAACTTGCCTTATAAGTTAAGACATGTGGCTTACAAAATCAATACATATTGGAGGTCCTATAGAATTTTGACATATAGATCCTAGGTAGATAATATATATAAAAGTAAGAGTGAAGCTTTCTTCACTCTTATCAACTCCTTTCTTACTCTAATTTAGATTCAAGAGTCTTTAGCTTTCTTCACTCTTGTCAACTCTTTTCTTACTCTAGTTTAGATTCAAGTATCTTTAGCTTTCTTATCTTTTTACAATAGCTATTCTAATTTCTTTTTAATATACGTATTTTCTTACTTATATTTTATTATATTTCTATGAAAAAACTCTCACTTAATAATTTGTTTTCATTAGATTCTTGTCTTTGACATGTTGACAAGAATATTTTAATAATATCAAAACTTTATCTTTTCTTGATTAAGAGTAGATTATCTCTTTTTCTTGATAAGACATGAATATATTAGAAGTTGTGGATTATCTTCTCTTAAACTAATACTATTTATAGTATTTTTTTATTTATAAGTCATCTCTTCTATTTGTCTTAAGTAATATTAAAAACTTTTTTTTTTTAAATGTTATCATAGTAGAGCTTCTTGAAATGAAGAATGCAATGGTACAAATACGAGAGCAATTAAGGGAGTTAATGTTTGGAATGCATCAACTCAATTTACTATCACAAAGAATAATAAGAATGGTAGAGAGAAAAGATATAGAGATGATTGGAGCTACTTCAACATTTGCATCAAATCATATCTCTTATTCTATAATAGAATACCCTTCCAATGTTAGAGAACCAAGGATTATACTACCCAAGAAGTTTGATAGCATAAGTTCCAAGTTTTGAAGATTTATTAATTAAGTATAATTTTTAATTGAACTTCAATTCCAAAACTATCTAATTTTAAGATTGCAAGTTAAATTCATTAGTATACTTCTTTCAAATTCAACATTATCATGATTTTTATTTTTTTTTAACAAAAAGATCTTATATTAGATGATTTAAAGGCTTTTTAGGTAGAATTTTGATCTATGTAAGGAGAACATGATGTAATTTGTATTGCAACTAATAAGATCTATATTTTGTAATAAAACAATCAATCAATCACATTATAAGCTTCATAATTTTGACAACTTGTAACTGATATAAAATAAGATAATGTTGCATATGTTAGCCAATTTTTCTAAAGATTACAATATGAGATATAAAAATTGATGTTCAACTTACTTGATCTTTAAATATTAAATCAAGCAATTGACTTTATTATGAAGTGTGACAATTGACCTTTTGAATTTTATTTTGAGAGTCACATAAATGCACATCAATATTACTATAATTTAATAGCAATACCAATGTCTCCTCAACACATACATTTGAAAGTTAAAAGTGTGCAAATTGATGCAATATGTTTTAAACTTCTTACTAAGCAAGAAAAGACTCATCATTATTAGAAAAGATTGTACTTGTATTGTAAAGAATCAAAGCACATTATTCAATATTCTTCAAAGAAACAATGCAACTACAAAATAAAGAGTACAGCTATTAAAAAAGATATTATATCAAAAAATAAGTTTTTTTAGCTATAATATAGATCGTGCTATTAAAATCTTATATAATACTTAATAAAGGTCTTATTTTCTCTTCATAACATATCTTTGTTTTATAATGAATATTATTTTAGGACCTAAAGATTAAAAAGTCTTTGTTCTATTAGATTTACAAGCTTCAACATGTTTCTTAGATAAACAAATTGCTAAAAGACATAACATACTTTTAGTGAAGAAAACTAAACATATTTATATAGAAGTTGTAGATGGTCATCCATTGTCTGTAAGAGATGTTACTCATGAAATCTTTCCTATAGAAATAATAATTAATGATTATAGTAGCTTTGTAATATTTAATATCATTAGATCTCCCTCTAATCCATTTATTTTAGGTTTATTGTGACTAAAAAAATATAATCCTAAAATATATTGGATTTTTTATAGTCTTAATTTTTTTGAAAATATAACTAAGAGTATAGTTAATCAAGTAGAAAGTCATAAAACTTGTACAACTAAACTTATATTTATAGGAGCAAGAACTTTTTTGAATGCTACAAAAGAAAGATTATGTTGTGTCATTTATACTACACCTATTTCTAATGGTTAAAAGACTTCAAGTAGCATTCCAAGCCAATAATAATATTTTTAAGATATATTTGAAAAAAAAATATAGATATTCTTCCAAAACATTGTTCCTTTGACTACTCAATTGACCTTCATGAAAGAGCTCAACTGCCATTTGGACCAATCTACAAATTATTACAAAATAAATTAGCTAAATTTATATAATATATTAAAGAAAATCTAATCAAGAATTTCATATGCTATTTTAAATCTCTAGCAAGAGCTTCAATTTTATTTTTGAAGAAAAAAGATGGATCATTGCAAACGTGTATCAATTATTAAAGACTCAAAAAAATCACCATAAAAAATAGGTAACTTTTACCTTTGATATATAGACTTCTTGATTAGCTGAATCAAGCTAAGATCTGTAAGAAATATATAATTTGGTACATATTAAACAAAGTGATGAATGAAAGACTGTAATTTGAATTAGGTATGGATATTTTAAATACAACATCATGCCTTTTGGACTTACAAATATAAAAATATCTTTCTAATATTTAATGAATAATGTCTTTTAAGAATTTTTACATGACTTTGTTGTATATTATCCAAAAAACATATTAATTTATTTTAAGAACACAAAAGAATATGAACTTCATATTTATCATATATTACAAAAATTAAGAAATATAAGATTTGATGCCAAGATCAATAGATTTGATACTAATCAAGTCATCTTCTTAAGATATATCATTTGAAATGATAGACTTATGATAGATTCTAAAAAAAATTAAATTATTATAGATTGAAAATTTTCAAAAATAATAAGAGATGTTTAATATTTTTTAAAATTTATTGAATACTATCAGATCTTGATCAAGGACTTCTTTTAAGCTCCACTTATACATTTGAATTGTAAAGACAAACTTCAATAGAATCAAGAAGCCGAAGCAGCATTTGAAGCTTTGAAGACAACTTTTATTTCTGCACCAATTTTGTATTATGTCAACTTTTTTAAACCATTCTTTATGGAAATAAATACATTGGACTTTGCTTTGAGTACTATATTATCAAAAACTTTGAATATAAAAAGTCATAATGTACTTGAAGAACATATAAACATCAAAGAATATACTTGATTGAATTTGTTTGACAAAGATTGAATCAATAGTCAATATTGATTTTATTGCTTGAAGATAAAAATGTTTCAACTTCAAGAGAGACATTCTTTGTTGATTAAAAAATGTGTCTCCTTCTTTTGGAGCAAGATAAAAATATTTAGAACAATTTATTCTATTTCAAAGCATGCTTATATATTTTAGGAAGCGAAGCATGTTTATATATTCTTCAAGTACATTATGACTTTTTAGCGGCTAGAAATTTTAGATATAATAAATCTTTGGAGCTTATATCCAAAGATTTTTAGTGGTTGTAAATGTGGAAGGCAATGAAAGACTTTGTTTAGTCATGTGAGGTTTATATAAGGTCAAAAATTCCTTGTTATTGATTCTATGGACTTTTTCAACCATTGTCCATATCTAAACAACCATAGTCTTCTATTTCTATGGAGTTTATCAAAAATCTTCTAATCTCAAGTTTGTATGATTCTATATTTGTGATAGTAGATTATTTTATTAAGATGGCATATTTTTTATCATGTACAAAATCTATTATAAGTAAAAAAATAACTAAATTTTTTCTTAAAAATATCTATTGCTATCATGGATTATTTAAAGATATAATATTTGATAAAAAGACTCAATTTGTATCAAGATTTTGGAGAACCCTTTTTAAGATTCTACAAGTAGATATAAAATTATCTTCAATCTTTTATTCTCAAATTGATGGATAGACAAAGCGTGTTAATCAAGTTTTGGAGCAATATTTCAGATGTACCATCAACTATCAATAAGATGATTGGACAATTCTTTTGCCATTAGCAGAGTTTGCTATAATAACATGGTATACTCTACAACTCGTCAAATACCTTTCTTTTTTAATTATGGTTATCATCCATAACTTGATGCTTTTGACTTTTCAAGAATTGATGTTTTTATAGCAAAAGATTTGACAAATCATTTATTAGAGATATATGCAACAATGAAGGCATAAATAAAAGAAGCTCAAGAACGACAAAAGATAAATATAAATGCCTATTATAAGGAATAACCACAATTTAATGTGAGTGACAAGATATGATTACTTCATTGTAATATCAAGACTACTTGTCCTTGTAACAAGTTAGACTATCATAAGCTTAGATCTTTTCCTATTTGTAAACAAATAAATCCAATTGCTTATTGATTATACCTATTGAAATTAATGAAGATCCATCTTATATTCCATGTGTCTCATTTTGAATCATATAAGACAATTAATATACCAAAAAAAAAATAGATGCCACTTCTTTCTATAGAAATGGACAATAATGAAGAATTTGAGGTAGAAGAAGTCATACACTCAAAGTGACACCAAAAAAAGTTGAAATATTTTGTTTATTGGTATAAGTATAATATTATTGAATGCACATAGAAGCAAAATATCTTCCAAATGTAGCAAAGAAGATAGAAGTTTTTATCAATGATATCTATAAAAACTTAAAAAAAGAATAACAAATCTTTGCTATAAAAGAAATGATATTAAGAAAAGATATTATTCTACCTTTTATCTTTATTTGTAATTTTTGCATATATTATAGAACTAAAGAAATAGAGAACTAATAATTAGAAAATTTAACTGAAGAGTTATTGCTTGATGACTTGCCAAATGAGACATCGTGATTGTTTCAACCTATAAGACGACATAATTGAGATAAAGATCATTAAGAACAACATATTTTTTCTCAAATAAATAACAAGATACAATATATTTGGTATCTCAACCTTGGAAGAGACTTCTAATATTTAATGATTTTATTAGAAACTAGTAGTTGGTGCTTGCTTTGCAACGCATTAGTCCAACCATTTTAATGTAGTTCTTATATTACAAAATAGTTTAAAAGGAAGGTAACAACAATCTACATATATAAATATGTCTTCATGACCTAAGCATGAATTATAAGAATGTAATATAATAGAATAGAGTAATAAATTTTAGAAATAAAATGCATCTAAAGATGCATGCATTGGAAAATATCCATTCATTGAATAGTGAAATTCAAGATGTAACCTTCTTCAATTGAATGGTAAGTTGTCTCAATTGAGAAAACATAATTGAACACCAAAAGAATGCAATTGGATGGAAGGAGACGACGCCAAAGCGTGCATGAACCCTAAACATGCAGAGTTTGAAACAAACTCTTAACTTTTCCATCCACCTAATTCAGGTGTAAATATTTATAGGAATTTATATGACAATGTCATGTAAAAACCTCATGATAAACAATGTTTTTAACCGTTCCCACGGCTTCATTGTTGTCATTGGCAACCTTACTGTTTGCAGGATGTCTACCACGAGACAATGCCACATATAATTAACCATGGCTAAATACTTCATTGCGAAGATAAATGCCAACTCGATCATATGATTGGCCCTGCGATTTGTTGATTGTCATGGCAAAAGCACAAGTGACCGGAAATTGTCTCCGGCAAAGTGTGAATGGCAAGCGGCTATCGTTGCAATGATGTGTGATTCTAGGAATCAATACCTCTTGGCTACGATAGCGTCCTTCTACAATTTCACATAACAACACACTGAAAGACACTTGCAAAAGACGCAAACGACTACCATTGTACAAACCTTTTGCCAGATTCAAGTTCCTTAGCAACATCAAATATTGGCCACATTTAAGACTTAATTGGTGAGGAGGCAAACCCCTCAATTGTAAAGAATTCAAAAACTCTACTGGGTAATGATGGGCATGTTCATCATTCTCGTGAACAAAATCAGCACTAAAACATTGATGCACATCACCAGGTATACGATCGGTGATTTTTCGGTTGATTTCTTGGGCGTCATCATTCCGGACAGCCAAAATGACGCACTCAGAAAAATCAACCGGATCATCAAAAATAGCATCAATGAGACCATCTAAAGAATTTCCAGGAGCAACTAATCCTAGCGGTAAATCTATCTTTGGACCGGTTTTGTCCTCACCAATATCTAACAAAAATCGTTGAAAGTCCGGTTGACTTTGCAAACGCATATTAGTGGTCAAATGAAAATGTTGCATTAGTAGAAATAGGTATGAATGTCGCAAGCAAGCTTGAACAGTTTGCTTGCGACCTCCACGTACAACTACAGGCAAAGTTTGGCAAAAATCACCGCCATATAATACTACAATACCACCATTTGGACTATCTATATTGCGTATATCTCGCAATGATCTGTCTATAGCTTCAAACATAAAACGATGCCCAGCACAAGCTTCATCAAGTACAATCAATTGTACTTCACGTAAGCTTTGACCTAATGTAGACTGGGCACTAATGTTACAAATTGATGCATCATGCAATTGTAAAGGAATAGCAAGAGCTGAATGTGCCGTTCGCCCTTCATTCAAAAGGCATGCGGCAATTCCACTTGTTGCCATTGCCATACACTTGACATTACGACCACGAAGATAACCCAATATGGTGTTATATAAAAAGGTCTTACCTGTACCATTAGGACCATCTAAAAAGAAAAGCCGATCTGGAGAATTATAATTTAAAACGGCAGTGGTCACAGCATTAAAAACAATGTATTATTCTTTGTTGAGCCTACTTACATCCTCCTCTAGAAAAGTAATGTTTTGGTTATCAAAATCAATATTGTCATTGGAATCACTGCCAACATCAACAATGTTTGAATAACCAAACTCATTCAATTCTTCGATATTAAAAAAATCTGTAAGATGTTTGTCTGATAATGACAAATATTCTTCAATGGACAAAATTGCTTTGCAATAGCGATTTTGATCATTGCGCCAATCATCAGACATATCATCAAGATGTGTCTTTAGTAAGCTAAGAGGATCTAGCAGTTGTCCAAATACAAGAAGTGTTGCAAACAACCGCCGAACTTGTTTAGGCAACGCAATGACAATTGCCTCTTGCAGACAATTTTCCCATTCAGAATCATCTTGTAAAAGTCTTCTTGCAATACAAGCGGCCTTGTACGTTGGATGCACTATATCATGAAAACAAAGTAGGTCCTCAAATGAAGTTGGTGCCTCGACATGAGTCAACAACAAACGCAAGTAAAATACTTCGGTACCTATGGGAACCATGTTTATCCGACCAAAAACTTTTATCTTACGTACTCTTCTTTCCCACATGTTATTCTTCACATTCCACTTGTAATAGAGTGGAAGATCCATGTAACAAAGAAGCATATGGTTGCCTTGATTGCCAGAAGCAATTAAGGCACGAATATGGCAATTAAGATCAAAAAACTTGGTGAGTTTAGTCTCAGCATTTTGATCAATCACCGAGTGCAAAGATGTTCCTTCCTTAAAAGTAACATATTGCTGACCGGGAAGGTGAACAGGCAAACGACAAATACTATGGCTCTTATTATTAGTTTCAAAACCAAAGAGCCTCCAACATGCTTCTTGGGCGGCCACATAACGACCCTCCAAGAAATCCTTAATCTCATCTACCACTTCATCTGTTTCTACAACACCACGATCTGGACCTTTAAAAATATACTTGTGGAGGTATTTGATAGTTTTTACAGAACTGCAAATTTCCACATTAATGTGACAATTAAACTGACCTATCAAATATGGATTGTATGGCACAACCCATCGATTGTCTAAACGGACAATTTGTCCACGTACACGTTTCTCAATATATCGACCTTGATTTCGACGACGGTACAAAACATGTCCGTCACCATCCACCTCGGTAGTATCTCGAGCTTGCATCGGATAGTTCTTTGTACATCTATCGTCTTTCATGCATGGATAATTGGGATTGTCCAAACCACATGGTCCATGCATCATGTGCTTGGCAACTGTGGCATACAATTGCGGTTGTCTATCTAAATCGGGAATCTTTGCACATACTATCCTATCTACAAGGTCACAGTCATTGACCTTGTCTTTCAACCAAAGAAGAATGTGTGCATGAGAAAGACCACGTTTTTGAAACTCAATAGTGTAACAAAAAGCAATTGTCTCTCCCATGACATTCTTCTTCGTAATCTCATCCATCAATGCTCTTAACTTGAGCTCGAAAACATGCACAACAATATCTGGACGATCAGGAGGACTTTGACCTGGCTCAAGATCATCAAGAATCTCAGGCCAGGTCGGATTACATGTCATTGTCACAAACAAATCGGGTTTTCCTAAAACTCTAATCAAAACCATACTATCATGAAAGAGTTTTTGCATGTATCGGGGGGAATCAATGAATGTTGCAGGTAAGACAATGCGACGCCCAATGCGTGCTCCATTGTCTTCCTGCAAAGCATCTACGACCCCCTGATAGCACTCTGCATGAAGTTCAATTTGATGTTGCCTAATAAAAAGCAAATTTTCATGTTCAACACGTAAATACTGATCCACTACATATTGCAGGAATAATCTACCAGCCTTATGTAATACATTAGATTCTGAGCGCTTTTGAAGCAAATATTGGACATATGACTTTACAGTCACTCCAATATCTGCTTTAAAAGTTAGTGACCACCCACATCGCCCATCAGGAAACAACAAAGGATAGGATAAAGCATCGTAAGCTGGATGAATTTCTTTTATTCGTATTAAATCTCCACCACGTTGGTGAAGAATAATATCTCTACCAAAATTCATGTATTGTTCGTCAAGAACAACAGCAGCAACTTCTGGAACTACTTGGCGATTATATCGATGGGGATGTTCACCAAAAGGAACCTCACCGGAGATATGAAGTCCCATGTTTTGTCCCCTTTGAAGAACATCATGCGAAGACTTAAAACCATGAACCAACACATTTATGGATTCTAAAACTGCTTGAATGTTGTTAACAACATCACGATGAAGATCATCAAAAATCTCCATATGACGATTTGTTTGTAAACCATCATCCAAGAAATAAATTTGTGTAAATCTAGCACCTTCGTCTAAATCGGGTTGTAAATTTCCAATGTGATGGCATAACTCTCCGTTCACACGAAAAGTATATACTCCTCTACCTTCAACTTGGCCAGATTGAAACTTACTACACATACTTGTAAATGCAAAAGCTTGATTATACTTTCGAATGGATTTAAGGAACTCTTGAGATTTAGGTGTTGTGCCCATATAAAGCTCATTGAGCATTGGATGGACAATGGGGTGATTAACATGTTCATTGGCAATTTTGCCATTGTAACAACAAATGGTATTTTTTTCTTTTTTAAAACGAAAAGCCAAACATTTTGGACATTGGATGCACATTGATCCAACACTATCAACATTGACATCTACAAAATTATCAATGGTAGACAAAGCACGAGCCATTCTCTAGAAAGATGACAATATAATAAAAAAAGTGGAATTTAGGATAGGAGAATGAAGACCCTATCATAAATTCTAAACTCCACAAAGATAAAAAGATATATCAATAAATAGGATTTAGTGTAGGATAGAAGAAATCCTACCCTAAATCCTAAACTCCACAAAGATTGAAAAAATTGATAAGAAAAAGCAGAGTTTAATGTAAGATAACAAAAATCCTAACGTGAATCCCAAACCATTTCAAAATTCACAAAAGTAAGGTTTTTGATAGTACCTTTGTAAGCTTGTGCTCCAAGAAAGTTGCACCTTTTGATGAAATTTCACTCCACTCTAAAAAGTTTACGTTCAATGCACTACACTTCAAAGAAAAAAAATAGATTAGGTTGGCGCTTGCTTTGCAACACATTCGTAGCCAAGAGGTATTGATCTAACACACAAAAAACATGCATGAAAACAAATGTGATGAACATATTCTCAAGCCATACTCTACCTCCAAAGTTTAGACTCTAAATTTTTTTTTTTGAAGACACTTAAAAATGTCGATTTTTGAAAACTTTTGTCACAAATCATTTTCTTTCCTACTAAATGAAAATGCACCTAAAAAGTCCAAATCCGAAGTCGGAATTCAAAAATAATTAGTATTTTGGGAGATATTAACTCACTGTTAAATAAATTCTGCCCAAAATACAGTTTCATCCATAGTGGATGAAAAATTGCATAGTAGATGAAAACCATGCAGTGGATGAGAAAAATGCAGCAGATGAAAAATTGCACAATGGATGAAAAATTGTGCAGCGGATGAAAAATCATAGTAGATGAAAAATCACAGCGGATGAAAAATTGTTGGGCAAAAAAAAAAAAAGTTAAAAAAAGTAAAAGTAAAAGTTTTGGCGATGTGCACATCACAGAACAACAGCTGCTCGTTTTTGAGTCCTTGATGTTTTTTGTCTTTTGTTTGGTTTTTTACAACTAAAACCACTAAATTTCAACTTGATTTGAAAGTTTAATGTTTGAAAACTTGATTTTATAATTACCCAAAATCAAAAATTACCAAAAATTTCAATCTTTCAAAACCTTTCAATCTTTCACAATCTTGCAAAAATTACAATCTCACCTCAAATTTCTTGAACAATCTCCACAACTTGAACTTTGTAACTCCAACTCCAACTCCAACTTTGTATTCAAACCTCCAAGATCACATCAACCAACTCCAACTCCAACTTCACAACTTACAACTTCCAACTTACAACTTCCAACTTACAACTCTCAATTTACAACTCAATCTTGAAGTGTACAATCCAAAAAATGTTTTGAACATCAAATTTGTAATCAAGAGCTTCAAAATTGTAATCAAGAGTTTCAAATTTGTTTTGGGTAAGCTCAAATTGTAACACACACTTTGGATTGCACACACCCACAAACTCAATGTTCAAATTTCAAAACCGCGCAATAATAAATGGAGCAGTCAACTGCGCAGTCAACAAAAGTAAAAGTAAAAGTAAAAGTCACAGCCATAGTAAAAGTAAAAGTCACAGTAAATATAAAAGTAAAAGTCACAATAAAGGTAAAAGTAAAAAGTCACAGTAAAAGGAAAAGGAAAAGAAAAAGTATAGTTGACTTTTGATAGGGCTTATGATTTTAGTAGTATGATAGGTACAATTTTTGACATTGTTTCAAATGTTTTATTTGAAAGAAATTATAAAGGCCTCAATAATGATCAAATAACAAGGTGGTCTTTCTATCTTGGTATAAAACATAATTGATGGCTAAGAGGATCTATTAACCATCTTTAAAAAGATCAAAGATTAGAGTATGTAGCAAATATAATTTATTGCATCTTAAATTTTCTCAACATATGATGATTGCACCTCATAAAACTTGTTCCTAGAAAGAGAAGCATTATCATGGACATATTATCATAGACATATATATATATTTATTTTAGTAATTATTTATATAATTAAATAAAAATAGATAAAAATAGATTAATTTCATAATATCTTTTAGAAAAGCTTCTTATAAGCTTTATAGATATAATTTTGACTTTATAAGTATTTATAATTGACTTTTATGTTAAAAACTTGATCAATAAGTTAGAAATGTCCTACACATGTAGGTAGCCTAAAGAACAAGCTAACTATGTAGCGCACACAGAGAAAATTAGCCTTGCAAGTTAAGACATGTAGCTTGTAAAGTCAACACGTATTGGAAGTCTTATAGAATATTGCCACATAGCTCTTATATAGATAGTATTTATAGAAGCAAGAGTGAAGCCTTCTTCACTCTTATTAATTTTTTTTTATTCTAGTTTAGATTCAAGAGTCTTCAATTTTCTTATCTTTCGGCAATAGCCATTTTATTTTATTTTTAATATACATATTTTTGTACTTCTATTTTATCATACTTCTTTGAAAAAAGTCTCACTTAATTATTTGCTTTCATTGGATTCTTGTCCTTAATACTTCCTTGCTAAGATTTGATATTGAATAGAATTTTTATCCTACATCATCAATTTCTTCATCAATCTCATCTTCTCTTTCATATTTGGCTCAAGACAATATATCTGCTACCAAATTGTTCCTTCTAGCAACATTTCTAAATTCTAGATTTAATGATTTTATATAAAAAATCCATTTTAATATTATAATATTTGGTGTTGAATAAGTAGTAATCATCCCAAGCAATGGCAAGCAATCTATTTCGATTACTATCATTGTACCAATCAAATAATCTTTTTTAGTTTTTATAGCCAAAACAACTTCTCATAGTTCTCTTTTAACTTACAAATATGCATATTCATGAGTACTAAAAATTTTAGCTCTATATCAAACTACAAATCTATTTCCTCTTAAATTGTCTTGATCCACATTCCACCAATAGTAATTGGACTAGTATCTATAGTAAGTATTTACTTGTCTATTATACTTACAGTTAATACTTTTGAAAATTGGAGGTGTGAACAATAACACCTTTAGTTTTTGCATTGCTTCAACACATTTTTTTCTGATTTAAATAAACAATCCTAACATAATAATTCATATAATGATTTTTTTATATAAACATAATAAAAAATCTATATACAATAAAATATACAAGTCTTTAAAACTTATGTAGTTATGTTAAAATGTCACATATATCCTTCATCCTTTCAATTGCATCAACTTCCTTTGGATTTGATTTTCTTCCATAAAATCTACACAAATGTTTGATAATAACAACTTTTTGTACTTCAAATGTAGATTTTGTTCCTAAAAGTGTTAGATGAGCTTTTTCAAGTTAAATTAAAATCTTTTCACAATCTTATTTATAATCAACTTTATACTTATGATACCTTCTTTCATCTAAAGTCTCATCATTTTTTTCTTTTTTATATCTTTTTTTAGGAATAACATCTAAAAAAGACATAGTTTTTTTAAGAATAAATTCTTTCAATACCTTGTTCATTCCATTCATCATGTGTGCAACCAAGTTAGTAGCACCTTGTAGAAGAGTACATATTTTAAGTAGTCTAAGTGGTGTTCTTATTATTGTTAAATCTCTTTTTCTATATGTAAGTTGAAATTGATTATAGTTCAAATATAAATCACTTATTGTTACTTTGATTATTTTTTGATGCTTCTTCTATTTGTTTTATAGAATCTTTTGATAAAGCTCCAACAATTGATTTTATCTTCTTGTCTATGATTGCTTGTAGCATTTATCAACCTCCTCTTCATCCTTGCATATCCTTGTATCAATAGCATGACTCATTCTAACTTCATCCATAAATTGTCTCTTTTTTTTAATATTATCAATATTAACATCATGAAACTCTTCTCTTATAATTTCTAAAATCCCTTTCAATGTAAACTCCACCTTAATATTTAGTATACATTCTTCCAACACCTCTTTTAAATCTATTGCTGCTTCAATATCAAAGAGTAATTTATAAGCTATTGATTTATTTTTATTTTTTGTCTCCTTCACTTTTTTTTTAATATTATTAAAATATCCTTTGTAGATAATTCTTACGAAATTTCTTCATGAGCTTTCTCTCTTCAAATTTGCTTTTTGGAGGAATTTCTTTTTCTTCCATCAGGGCTTCATGTTGGCTCTTAGTAATATATGCATGAAATTAAAGAGCCTCTACAAGATCTTTTTAATCTGTTATACCTCATATTATAGCTATAGTTCTCAATAATGCTAACTAAGGCATCTTTTCTTTTTGCATTGTAGAAATGGTCAAAGTCCAAAATCCACTTGTTTCTATACTTTTGTCAAAGTCATCATCTATCCTAGTACCATAACTTGTATTTCTATGTGTTGCTACTTCATGTACTATTAAATAGTCTTGAATCAATATTCTTATACTTCCCTTGCCAAAATTGGCTTGAACAAAGTTCTATGTATCTTTTAATACCATCTTTCCATCTTTCCAAAAAATATCTCTTTATTGCACCATATTAATAAATTCATTCCAATCCTTATTAGTATGAAAAACATTGTCACACCAAATGCATCTTTGTACATATCTTTATTTTAAAATAATTTTTAAATTATTTATAGAAGTCTTTTTTTCAAATCTTGTTAATTTTATTCGTTGTTCTTTCTCATTTTTTGTTATGCAAACCTATAAAATCTTCAAAAAAATTCTACTTTTTTATAAATCCTTAATCTTCTTCTCTGTTGTCAAGAAGCAACTCCAATTTTTCTTTTAATTCTCCATCGACTACTTGAAGAAACAACTCGGCCTTATTTGGCTTCAATGTTAACTTATCTATCTTTGATAATTGAGAATATTACCTTTTAAAATTCCTTAATAGCTTTGTTGCTTGTAAATTCTTATTAGATTGTTTAATCCATTCAAAAAAATAATTTCTTAACTTGTTAGGTTGTTTAGTCTTCTATAAAATATTTGTTTTTTACTATATGTGAAAATATCTTTCATAAACTTCTATAATATTTTATAATTGATATAACATGTTCTTATATCTCCAATATCCTGACAAGTCTAAATAATTCAATCATCCTCTTCTCAAAAATCTAATTTAATTCCATTTTTTGCACATAATATCATAGATACTTTGAGATGTCTCTTCCATGAAATTTGTCAATTTTGTTAACCATTGCTTACAATGCTTTGGTTGCCAAAGCTTCTTTCAATTCATTGCTTTGTTGTTGTTGCATAGATAATACTAAACCTTGGAATATGCTTGCAATGATTGGATCCATATACATACCTTGTTCTTTAGTGGAAACTCTGCTAACAGCTCCAATTGAAGCTCCTCTCATAGCTCCTTCAAAACTCTTGTTCTCATTATCTATTAAATAAATAAATAAATAAATAAATAATCCAATACCTCCTGCCTCAAGTATTCACATTGGATTCACCATATATGTCATATTACATATGTTCTTACTTGGAAATGTACTAGGCACCTAGTTGTGGAAGATAAGTAGAAACGTAACAATAATTCTATTAAGTTTAATAGATCTTAAATAAACTTTAAGTATACCTTAATAATCCTAATCAAACTTTGATCAATTCAAAATAAATTTTAAAAAAAGTTATTAAAGAAACACAAAAAAGTCCTAAACAAATCTCAAAAAAAAATAACAAGAAATCTTAAAGAAATAACAATAATCTTAAAGAAATAATAAAAAATAAATCTAAAAAAATCTTTAAAAATCTAAAAATATATTAAAAATTAAAATTTTAAATAAATTCTAATTTAATCTTAATTAAAAACTTAATGAATCTTAATCGAATCATAGGTCAAATCCCAATTTAAACCTTAATTGAATCTTAATCAAATCTTAGGTTAAATCCTAATAAAATCCTTATGAAATCTTAAATCCTAGAAAAAATTTAAACCAAATCCTAAGCAAATCCTAATCAAACTCTAAATCTTAAATAAACTCTTAATAAATCCTATAGTAGATAGAAACTTCAATTAATGATCAAATTGCTAATATCAATTCAAATTTTACACACTTTTTAATAATTTAGTTTAAAACAAATACAAGTAAGATGAAATTGATCGTACTTTTCAATAGAAAGAAATGCAAGATAATCCAATTAGATGTTGGATGGCTTCCTACTCCAACCTTTATGCAGAACTTCTAATATCAATATCTCCTTCTTAAACCATTGAATTACTTTCAAATTTCACAAAAATATTAAAATCAAGTTTATTAATTACATAAAAAAAATTACTGTAATTTAATTGAAAAATTGCTAAAGATCTTAGAAAAATTCATTGAACCTCAAAGTCCAATTTTTGAGATCTCAAGCCACAGAAATCCTCATATGCTTCAATCTAATTGTTTGATTAACTTCAAATTTTGCATATATCTTTATAACAAGCATACCAATAAATTTTCCATATTTTATTTGTACATATGCCATAAAACTCAAGAAATCCTCAAATTTTTAAATATATTTTTATTTCTTAAAATCCAAATCTACCAAGAATATTATTAATTTTGAAAATTCTTCAAAATCTCAATATTGATTCAAATGATATAAAACCAATAGTCAAAAATCTTTCTTCAAGTTTGCTCTCAAATTCCACTCTTTGATCTTTAAAAGAACTCTTGAGTTATTATGTAAGCATAGTTTTGTGCCTTCGGATTTGATTTCAATCCAAGTTGACAACTGGTCTTCTTTGGGCATCAATTTTTGGAAATTTGAGGTAAGTTTTGCTTTAACCTATTGTTAACTCTCTCTTAAACATATCTATATTAATTTATTATCTCATTTATTTTAATTTGACTCATTTATGCCTCTACAAAGTAAATAGAAGTTCCATCTATAAAAGGCAGTATTAAAACTAAAAGCAAAGTTGTTATTAGTTCCATAAAAGCAAAGTCATCATTAGTTCCATAATTAGAGTCATCTTTGAATGTATTGGATAATTGTAGGCTTTCTACGAGGTGGCTTCATTTAGTCCGCCATCAAGTTTTTGAGGATCTTTGCTATGATGTTGTTTCTTTTGCGATTTAGAACAATTGATTTACCAATGGCCTAGGTCATGACAATTATAGCACTTTGATCTTGCTTTTAGGTCTTTAATATAAGTAATATCTTTTTGCCATTGTTCTTTCTTGTTAAGAGGTTGTAATGATACAACTGTGGATTGCATAAAGAATGCATAGTCATTCTCAATGTTGTTTCTACCTTGTGATTGAATCATGCTTTTGTATCTAAAAATACGTTTTTCTAAGCTGTCAATAGTTTGAAAGACTTCAAGTATGTTTGACCATGTAGCTATAATGTTGTTATAACTTGGTGGTAAGCTATATAAGATTTTATAAATAATCATTTTTTCTGGGACAGTGTAATTAAGATCAGCAAGAATAGGTGTCATTTCAGTAATATTTTGTATATGAGTTGAAATATCATCTATTTGTTGCATTTGATATTAGAAAAACTATCTTTTGAAGATTGAAAACACTTTTTGGAGTACAATTTCGTCCACATGGCAACCGCGGTTGAACAACTAGTCAACTTTCTGAGCATTCGCATTTTTCTCATCCCAAGTATCAAGTAAAACTTGGTCGTCAAGAGTGGGTCAATGACAGGTGGCTTTTTAAGTCCATGAACGACTTGTAAAACCTTCTTTGCTTCGAAAATGATTTCCATGAGGAGAGCTGAGTTCCATCGAACATCTTGATCGGGATTTTATCATGTTTATCCATGATGTAGCAATGACCAAGAGAAAACAGAGAAACAGAATGAAGAGAACACCGAGAAAGCAGAAACAGAGAGAAACTACTAAAAACAGAAAGATTCAAGAAATCAAAATTGTATTCGAATTATAAAACACGGAAAAAAAATTAAAAAATGAGAGTGTTACAGGTTAGAGTATAGAACCTAGTTTGATAACGTTGTAATTTCAGTTGTATAGAGTACTTTTGAAAAGAATAATAGAATCAGCGTTTGATAATAGTACTGCGTTGATAGCATTATATATTTCGTGATAATAGTTCGTCTTAGTAGACAATAACGTGATACTAGTTTGTTGAGCTAAGAAGACAGTAATCAAGAACAGAAATCTTTGATGTAGTAAGCACTGATATAATCAACTCTGCATAAAATATAAACAAGAAGATATATACAGCGCAGCGTACGTGCGGGTGTGGATCCATAACCTAAAATTTGGTATACGTTCTCTACAAGTATACACACACAGTGAAGTGGCAAACTCCTCTTTATTCAATTATACACAATTCTATAGTGTAATCAGAGCCTAATACTTTACGTATTCTCTCTCATTCTGTAACACTCTCTAATCGCACCTCTATCGAACTAACTCTTGAGCACAGTGAATACTAGCTTATAGACAGGTGAAGCCCTAGGTAGAACGAATGAATAAAATGTAGAATGTGTTTGGATGATTTCATCCAACACGGCTCCCAACTCCAGCGTCAATACTAACAACACGAACATGTGCTTGCCGCACAAGAACAACGCCGCCTCCGCAGCACCACAAGGAGTCATACCTCCGGCAATCCACAAAACATCCAGCCACAGGAGAAACTCAAAGGTTACGTAACTCCTCAATCTGACACCGCGAGGGAAGAAAGAACCAACAAAACCAAGGCCGTTGACCACCGCTAAACACACGATCACCCAGAACGCCAGGACCCAACCTCGTCGAAGACCAGCAACACAGCAAAACCACAAAAAACCAAAGGAAAAATCTTGAACAGCACCATCCACCGCCTCAAGTCAACGATGTGATCTGACACCGGAACTACAACTCGCTGGATGCCAAGGCAACGAGGCACCACCGCTCCACAACGCACCTTTGGCACTTCTGAACTTGGAACTGTAAGAGGGAACAAGAAGAACAACCAAAGAACCGCAACACAACAGCAGCCCAAAAACCAAGAGAATCAACCTAGCTCCAGCCGTAGCACCGCACTGCAGAAGAAAAAAACTAGTGGACCAAGCTGCAGGCACCGCAATTTGTGAAGCTTCCACACCAAAAAAAATTAGAGAGAAGGAGGACTGAGGCTGGGGCTCCGAACTACGCCTGACTCCGGGAACTCCTCCCTGAAATTCCGGAAAACAGCCTCCCTGGGTTTCCTGATAAATAGGACTCGTCTCCCTCCTTTTTCTTTTCTTTTTATTTTTTTTCATTTCTTTTTCTCTTTTCTTTTCGCTACTTGTTATTTTTTTTCCTACTACATATTTTTTTCTTTTTTTTTAATTGGTTCACACTAAGGATTTATCCTAAGATTCTTAACCTAATTAAAAATTCAATGACAATCAAAACTATAACTACTAGACCAATTCTTAATATTAGCTAAATTGATGAAATATGTATAATCCTCTTCAAATCCTTCTTAGAAATCCTACAAAAGATTGTATTTTCATAGCTAACATTCTAATTTTTTATTTGTCTACAAATTTCTACACTACTCACCACATATTGTGATTTTGAGCATAATAATTGCATTTTTTTTGTACTAAATACGCAAGTGAGTCAATTTTGTGACTCACATCCATGTTAGCCACTCAAAGTCAGCCATTGTTTTATAATTTGATTCATGCCAAGTAGTGTCATCACTTCTATGTAGTAGGAGTTGTCAATTCTCACCACAACCTTTGTTTGTCCATCAAACACCACACCACACTTGCACCCCCTTGCATCAATACATCATTGCAATAGGAAGGAACATAGTGAGATTGTCTCTCTTATATGAGTCATATCAAAAGTCACTTGCTTTAGCATTGGAGGAAATCCAACTAAGAATCTGTACTCCAATCTCTACAACCACTCTTTAGGAAACAAGAGGAGGGAGGGGGAATGGGGTTGAGATGAAGAAAGCTCTCGGAGGGATCTAGGGCTAGGAACAAGGGGGATTGAAATGTGAGCCATAACTATAATAATGGTTTTTGGAGATGATCCATTTTTATAATAATGGTTACAATAAAGGTAAATTAGTAAATAGGAGGATCACTTTAACATTTCCCTATATATATTATTATACTTTGTAAATCTCAATCAAAAGAGAATAAAAAAATTTGAAAAAAGTAAAAATAAAAACCGCCTTGACAATGTTCATTTTCACAGAGCCAAGAGAAGGCGACGTCATGGACGGAAACCTATGGATGAAGACCTCACGGACGGAAAAGATGGATGAAAACGCAAGGTTTAACTTTTCGACCCAGCGGACACCACCTGGTACCACTCACAGAGACCACTATGTAGGAAAAGGTGCGATCACTCGATGCGCTTCGATGTTTCGGTGCATCGCCTAACACCCATCACCACTCTTAGCAACGCTCATCGACCGATTTGAATACAGTCCCTCACTGCGAAGAATTCTTAATTCGAACTCTTCCTTGAGTTGATGTGATATTTTGCGTCTCTCCCGTTAGCTCCATGCATTGGTCGTCGCCAGGTTCTGGAGCTGGAGTATCTGAGCATGTGCTTTCATTTGCATTTTTTTTTTTTCTTTTTTTTTTTGGTCCCTTCGCGCAGGTGTGATATGATCGTGGCAAGCCGGAAGAACATAGATTTGCTAGTTTCTGCAGAAACCAATAAAACTACGATGAGCGGTAGGAGTTTTGAGCTGATAGAGTTGTTTGGTAACTTCGGGGACTTTTCTCGCTCTGGCCACGGTGGGAGTTGTGTCATGCGAATGAACTTCTGGGGCGTGAGGAAAACGTTAGCCTGTAGTGTGTTTGATTAATTGAATTGGGTCTCGTAATTGATTGAGCATCCATATCGCACATAGCATGTTAGGGCAGATGGAGTGCATTTGGGGTTTCACAGTTTTATTGGTTTTGAAAGTTTGGACTAGGCTTTAAGCTACAGAATCAAGTGGCTGCGTAGTTGACGTGTGTATGCCCACGGAATAATCATAATTTCAATTCTGAAATAGTGTCAAGATTCTGTAAGCATACAAGTAGTACGCACTGAAAACAAGTCATTTTTCAGTACGAAGTCTGCTTTTGGATGGCTACTTTTATCGAATTTAATTTCCGGTGATTCAGGCTTAGGCTCTATTTTGTTTGGTAATGGGCAGATGTCAAAGTGTTGCATAGTGCACCTGGGATGCTCACGGTGTCGCTTGCGGAATGCGCCGCATGGTATTTGACGGCTGCTGCCCAAACTGCAAATTTCAGGCCATGGCTGCCTCACTTCAGTATGTTTCTTTTCTGGATCTGTTTTTTGTTTAGGATAACCCCAGAACAGAATTTTACAAGTGTTGTTCCTTTTCCTTGATTGGCTCAGGATGATTGTAAGTTCGTTTTGTTTTCTGAATCAATAGCTAGTCATTATTTTGTATGACGATGTCCTGGTATCTTGTGAAGACTTTTCTGAATATTACTGAAGAAGATTCAGAGGTGGAGCAGTAGGGAGCTTCAGTTGAGCCCTAGGTGGTTCTTACTAAAACCATTTTCAAAACTTGCAATTGACATTTCCAGCTGATCGGATTGTGATTGTGACTGGATGCGAAATGTACATTTGTAAGTATTCTGCAATCTTATGAAATCACTGCTCCGCCCGTGGCTCTAGAAACGATGTTTTCTTGGTAGCGCGAGGAACATTCAATCATGCATTTCATCACCATTGTCTTTTGAAGTGGGTGGATTCACAAAGTCCATGATTGTAAGTGCCGGGAGGACTGGAAGTTTCAGGTATACTAGTTTAGGATGATGGTTCACATGGACATGAGACCTGATGTTCTTCATCTCTACATGCTGGATAGTTCCTGTTAAGGTGTTGGATTGATTCTCTGGAAAAATGTCTAAATTTGTGCTTTCAATTCTTTAATCCTACATGAGACACTTGTAGGATGCGTCTAGTAAAAGCGGAGGTAATTATGAAATTTGATTACATTTTACTTGCAACCTCCTCCCAAGTCTCATGTTCGTGTTGATGGGTATATTATATTTGAGCAAAATCTGGCATGAGTTTTATGATGGTCGAGTGGAATTAAATGTTATATTTGGTAGTTTTGTATCTTCAGGATTATGTCTTTGAAATCACATGGTATATAGATAGTTTATGAAGGAGTATATGTTGGAGATTAGTGTGTTTTATCAGCATTTAACTAACCAGTCAAAGTAGAGTCCAGAAGCATAAATTTTACAATCATGATATAATAAAGATATATATATATATACATACATATATACATACATACATAACAGAAAGCTTGGTTTCTACATTGGTTAATACTTAGAGCTATTTACAAATATAAGTTTCTTTTAAGCAAAGAGGTTTTGGTGTGCTGGTTTAGGTTGCAAGGTGGCTACGGTTTACTAAAGTTAGGGAGCTTAAACAGTGAAGGTGCTAGAACATGTCTTGCAGTACTCTGATAGGGTTATTTATTCATGGTGTGTGGTGTGCTCCGAGTCGGGCACAAAATAATGGGATAAGAGGAACGAACTTTGTGGAAAGTTAATTCTTTCCATCACATTGTTTTCGAGACGCTCTTCTTCCTAAAATGCCTGTTATATGCATGTCTTCTTGGTACAGTGTCGTGGTCTCGTCAGTGCGTGTGCTTTCTCTTTAATGTATCAGGATCCCTACTTTGACTCAACAAGGGTAGCACGAAAGAGACTAGACAGACGAGCACCAGAGGGTGACTCAATCGCCTCTCTTTTCTGTGAGTAAGATGCTCGTCGGTTGTGACTCTTTCGTGTGCTGGAGAGCCAAACGGATTCATCAGAAAATTTCGCTCTCCTTTGACTGGTTAGTTAAATTGTGCAGATGAGAGGAAATGGTGTGGTTGAGGGTTGTGGATGCCCTGGAGCTCTCTCTTCTACAGCTGCCGTGTACTCTGTTTTCAGAAAACATCCTTCATCAGTGAGTTGCATTTGAACCAGCTTTACGGTACAGATTGACGATTTTTGTTACTGTTACTAAATCACTGAAGAATAAGCGCAATTTTTTGTAATTGTCTCTTTCAAATCATTTTCAAATGTTCGTCACAACGCCTCTCGCATCTCACAGGTTCACCACTGTTCCAGCTCTCTAAGCTAGCTTTTACCGTTTTGATACTCCAACAGAAACATTTTCTCACACCTGTTCGCTAGTAGTAGTCTCTCATAATTAGTGTAGAACCGTCAAGGGCACATGTTCTGCAGTTTGATCACAGAGAATTGAATATATACTATCGTCTCTGTAGGAATAGAACTGTACAACATATGGTTACAATTCTGTAAAATGTTCCGAATACGAGGTGCGCAGGCTTGTGTCATTATCGATTATGGCATTGTCCAATGTAATCAACATGACAGTTAATGACAGTGAAGGATGGATGATATTCATATTGGTGTTCTTTCAATCTTGAAAGGATTCTACATTGAACAGGTTACAATTTTCCCTTGTCGGAAAATGTGGAGATCACTTGTCACTGGTTTCATGTGTATACTGATCAGATTTCATAGAAAGCTATGCACGACTTATTTGGTTAGCTCCAGTGTCTTAGGATGTTACCCAACTTCTATCCAAGGTGCATCACATAAATTGCAGCGCATCCCTGTTCAGCCAATGCTCTATTGTTGCCCAGTGACAGAAAGAATTCAGGAGGGACCATTGAATGTCACCACCTCCCACTTAATCAGATATTAAAAAATCGTTATCACAATTATGCTCACCTTATCTCTACTCCTACGAGAAACCTCACAATAATCAAGCATGTGTTCCCTACTCTGGTAAGGGGAGAACATGTTCATCGGAACGTTGCGCACAACATTCTTACTAAGACCTAGACAAACCATGTCAAGTGGATGATTTGAACTGTATCGCTTTTTGCGCCATCCCCTCTATGGTCAAATCGAAAGCGTCCCGCATGGACTCTGACAGATCCTTGCTCTTTGGGTGCCTGTATAGCACGTTCGGGATAATTCCGATCAATCGCTCTCGCATTTGCTCCACCTGCTTCGCTGAGTACCCTTCCAGGATTTTCTTCACGTCCGCTTTGCCGTTTTTTATGTCCTCCTCGTCGATGAAGACTGAGAAATTGTCGTAGTCATTGGGCAAATGCCATCGATACTGCGTGAAGGCTGTGTCCTTATGGAAAAACACAGGAATACATCCCGACACGATGGAATCTATCACAGATCGCCGGGTCGCTGTGTCGCCACGGGGCTGTAAACAAAACTTAGCTTGCAACAAACTAGTGTAAATTGGTTGCGGTTCGTGGCTGCACTTAATTTTACCGCAATCCAATCGAGAACACGCACTGCCAGCTTGAGTACACTGCTGGGACAAAATTTCCCGTATGCTAAAGACCAACTGCGGTCGCAGTGCACCTGAAAACGAGAATAGATACTTTCGGGTCGAGGATCGAACCAATTTGATCCACGATTGCAAACTAGCGCTCGTGGACGGGTGGAATCCTACGGGGTATGGGACGGCCATCTCATCGCCCCTCCATGACCTCCGCTCCAGCAGCATGGCTGTAGTATTCTCCATCTCTGGATTGCTGAATAAGGAAGTGCCCCACCAAGTCACTGCCGTCAACGGTCTACAGAAATCCCAAGCTGTCCGCCCAGCTATGAGAAAATGGTCGTGGCCTCCATGTCGCCTCCATGTCTGCGTAGCATTCGCCTCTAACCATTCCACAAGTTCTCGGCCTTGTTGCAGACGTCTCTTGCCATCTGTGTAGAGGTAAGGCAGTGCTTCCAGGCCAGAGAAGAAGGGGATGAAGAACAAGTCCGCCTCTCCGGGATTCGACGTCCTACAGGTGTAAGTCCGCATTCGCTCATAGAAGATCACCTCCAGCATGTAGGCATCGGTGCCGTACCAATCCTTACGGAAATTATTATTGGTTGTATTCACCGCGATGCCAAACCCATAATTCTGATGATGAGCGCAGAAGTTGAGCCAAGGAACAAGTTTTCCGCTGCAGTTCTTAAGGATGTCTATGTTCATTGAGGGTGGCAAATCGTATGTGTATACGCGGCGACCATCGCAAGATATAGTAACCTCCCTTCCGTGCTTCTTCAATTGTGGTTCAGGTTCCACTTTCTGTTCCTGCTCCGATTGCTTGGATTGAAAAATTCCGTGTCCATGTTCGGCTCCCAGTTCCTTGGAATATTTAATTTTAGGTTTCGAACCCTCTTGATGTTCCTCTGGAAAACCCGCTTGCTTATGTTCGGCAGATCTAGAATCCAGTTTCACCTGTTGTTCATGCTCGTCGTCGACTCGTTGCTGATGCTTAACTTCAGCGTGCTGATCTTGCACATCTTCCAGATGTTGCTCAAGCTCATCTTCAGCCTGTTGACCTTGCCCATCTTCCACCCGTTGCTCATGCTCGTCATCCACCTGCTTCTCATGCTCGTCTTCCATCTGCTTCTCATGCTCGTCTTCCATCTGCTTCTCATGCTCGTCTTCCACCTGCTTCTCATGCTCGTCTTCCACCTGCTTCTCATGCTCGTCTTCCACCTGCTTCTCATGCTCGTCTTCCACTCGTTGCTTGTTCTTAACTTCAGCGTGCCGACCATGCACATCTTCCAGATGTTGCTCAAGCTCATCTTCAGCCTGCTGAGCATGCCTATTTTCCGCCCGTTGCTCATGCTTGTCTTCCGCATGCTGATCCTGCTCCTCATCCTCCTGCCCAGATCGAAGCGCTCCTTCTTCCTGTTCCACTTCCCGTCGTTCCGAACGAGTAGCTTCTGAATCCCCTTGCACTTGTTCCTTCATCTCATTTTCCAGAAGCTTAGATTGATCCGCTTCTGTTTTCGTTTCCTGGGCTACCTCAACCGCTGGAATGGATTGCGTATTCAGCTGTAAAGATTCACCGACGGCCATCGAGGCAATTGATTCGGGAGTGGAAGGAGCAGAGGGCATTGGCCGACACATCACTGTTATCAAAATGAGGAGAACAGTCACGGAACAGCACACGTGCATGAATTTGCATCTTGGCTTTCTCATGTGGTGCTGTTTTGAATACTTCCGAGAGAGCAACGAATACATCTTTGGTAATTCCTAAACTCGCGGAAGGCGAGTGCACTGAACAATTCAGTTGAACCCTTTCGTCAATCCTAATTATCTTCCGACCGATCACATCTAGGGCGATCACCTCGTAGAACCTAACACTAGCCCCCGAAGGCACATGCACTTTACAACCTAGATGTCTCTGAGTTCGAACAGGTGAAAGTGGATTCTAGATCTGCCGAACATGGTGTTTATGCACCTTGACGTTTCTTATGACCTATGAAACCTGCATAAACACGATAAGCCTTTCGCCTCAGTTGTAATTCTGCGCCGAACAGCTGTACACGCTCAGAGGCGCATAAGAAGTCCTGAATTTGGTTTATCTGCCACAGCTTCAAATCTACCAACAACCTTCTAGATTCAATTAGACTCCAAATCCGACTCACGGTCTGCATCCTCGTGCACGAACGGAATGAAATCACAGCCACGATAGCAACATCACCTCCGGCAGTTCCGTCTTGAGTCACCTAGCTACCACCCCTCAAACACACCTCGACGCACGCTTCGTTGTTCAGCCAAACCTACCCATCAGAGCCCGCGATCAGAACCAAGGGGAAAATAAAAATCCACGCCGCGTGGACCTTTCCCGTTTAGAAGCCACTTTCACATGAACAGGGAGGAAAAACAGTAAGGTTACCGTCACTACAGTGAGAACTAGGGCAAACTCGAGAGGACTGGGGGGGGCAGACAAGAAGCAGAGAGAGGGAGAGAGCGCGATGGGAATAAGTGTTCCAGACAACGAGTGAAATGGGTAGCAGAGAATTATTTGCGGAAGTTGACTGACGCGCAAAGCTGCGAGAGCGTGGCGCCTTACGTCACGAAACGAAGCAGCAGAGCAGGGGAGGGTATGAGGATATGATGACCACCCAGCAGCTGCATGGGTGGGAGTGCCTGTTTACTGCTCTGAGAGCAGGGACAGCTCTGCTCCACGCAGTGGAGCACCAGAGAATGATAGAGCAGGCCGACCGAGCAGCACGGAGGGGCAACCTGCATCAACCTGCATCAACCTGAATCGACCTTCGATGCACACCTCCAATCTGCCCCAAGGTCAGAAAGCGCTGGGGACACAGCTAGAGATGGTGAGAAACTATCTCGGGAGCATACACCAATGCCCACAGACAAGCGAAGCTGTATGCCTACATTATCGCCATCTGCGGCACTGCCTCTGTAATTATCTGCGTATCATGCTTTCTTCACTTATGAAGAACCTCACTGCTAGCTTCCTTTCGGTGCACACGAGGAATTACAGTGCTATACAATAACATCGATCCAGATGAATTCATTCATCCACCCAACATTCATTCATCTATCCAAAACACGAGGTTACGTAGAGGATCAAAACAGGATACTAAAGCTTGTTTTTAGCACCGAGTTGGAGGATATTGTCAATAGGATGACCTAAAGATAACTCTTTGAGCAAATGGTGTAATGAAGGCATTTTTCGATCGATTTTAGGGGTTGTAAGAAGATACTATTTAAAAATGGTGATGTAGGTCCTGGTCCAAGGAGCATTCCAGAATGGCTATTGTGGTAGCATTTTTTTTTTGCATAAAAGTGGTGGGAGAGCATAACTAGGAAATCTAAGACTAGTAATTCTGTTAAATTCTACTTGTGAGATATGTGTTGGGGCACTTCAAATACAATTACAACCAGTAATAATGAAGATCATTAACATTGATCAAACATTACTCCTAAACATGAGATTTGTTTTAGATAAAGTATTAGACACCTGGGAAACAATCCAATAAAACAAGATCTCAAAACAAACTCAATTTTGTTTGGAACTCTATTTTCCTATAACATGTAATTAGATATTGTGATCTTTTATCTTTTCAAAAAAATAAAAATTGGAAATTTATCACATGCTTATTGTTATGATCAAAATGCAACTAATGCAATGGTTTGTGTATATGCCTAGATATGTATATATATATATATATAGAGAGAGAGAGAGAGAGAGAGAGAGAGAGAGAGGATAGTTGATTTTATTTATTTTTTTAATAAAACTGAATTTATTAAATTATGTATATATACATGAAAATTTTAGGATTATTATGAAAAAAAAATGAAAGAAAAAAGAGTCACTTTTCTAAAATATTCATGTAATAGAATGGATTCTTTGGTCCCTACACACAACCACATCAACATTCCAATAAGTAGTATGTGGTGAAACAACTACTGGAACATTCTTTCATCTACCAGAGCATCTTCACGTGGAGGTGTTTTATTGCATCAAATCTGATCCCATGTGAAAAGAATAGAGAAAGTGAACAAATAGACAAAATAAGATATGGGAATAGTCACTTCAATTCTGTTTTCTTTATATTACTATCTGATGTTACTAAAATCATAAGTATATTACTAACTGATGTATACATTAAACTGGCATCACAAGTACAAAGGATCATGCAAAGTGTGGTTCAACATCACTCCCAGGGGACCCTTCACTATCTCTAAATGCCCTCCTTGATGCTAATTGTATCCCCCAATCATCCCTTCGAACTTCTTACTAAGTGCCTTCAACCACTGTTCCATTCAAAACATCACTTCATGGCTTTCTGTTGAATAGTTCTGAGGTTCAGAAATAACTCCCTGTGCATTTAATATGGAAGAAAGCCAAAACAATGGTAACCCAACAGTTTCATCAAAATTACACACAGGATTGTTGTTTATACTTTTTGGCCCTCAATAACTCGACCTAAATAATGCCAAAGAGCAATATAGAGGCTGCATCATGAAAATCATATGCATGTTCCACCAAGAGCAAGTGCAAGAAAAATCATAAACCCCTCCCAAAAAGAAATGAATCCACGGCCAGCTTTGAATACGATGCTGCCGTTCTCTTGCAGTAATTAGAGGTATTGAATGCGAAGCCAGAGCTTTGCTTAATTGCTGATGAGTGGGTCCTGGAGTCTGTGAGGGATCCTGTCTATGCCGTCACTCTGACCTAGACCAGAGAGGAGCTAAGGTTCCTCAATCGAGCCCACCTGTCACACTTTCTGACCGCGAATATTATAACTTGCAGCACCTCGGAGCTCCAGGATCGGTGGGTTGCAAATTGACGCCCATGCCACGCTCGAATAATGCCGAGTAAATGTGGACGGAGGGGGGAGTGGGGGGGGGGGGGAGAGAGATTTATGCTTCTCCGCACTATTCCTTCATGCCCATCTGTCGAAGCCGATAACCCGCGACCAGAAGTTGAGGAGCAGGAACTACAAATCTGAGACTCAAATGTTTCTCAGTATAGACGAATTAGGGAGAGAGAGAGAGAGATGCGTTCGGTGATCCTCAAAGATGCGTCTCATGCAAATAAATCGACACTGTTTCGCCTGAAAGCACGACGCCGCAGCACAGAAACTTAGCGTAGAAACGCTTTTGGTTTTGATCCTGATCCGTCATCGCAGGCTGAGGACGAATTGCTTTACCATATTTTTCCCCTAATTGTGTGGCTCTCTCTCCCTTTTTATCAATACACAGTAAACAACGCGTTGTTTTCTATAAAAAAATTATTGAAAAATCGCACGTCAATTTTTTTTAATATGACACAACCGCCCCCTCTTAAATTAGGGAGTATTTCTTTTTCGGGTTGGTATTGCCATCATCTCTGTTCCTGTCCTTCCCATTCTTGAGTTCTCTTGGATTTTTAATGTTCTTTTTCGGTTATAACTGTGTTTGATTTTTTTAGTCTGTTTTAGAATTTAAAGTCTTGGATTGACATTTATTGGAAACACACTTTTTATTTCAATAATAATGGGAAAGGAAACATTGATGCCTAAATGTGAAAATGAATCTCGAAAGAAAAGGAAACTCTTGAAGGAAAAAAAATAAAAGAACTTCTGGTGGTGACACTTTATAAAGATTAGTATGGTGGAGATATGCTTAAAACACTTTGATATCTATAAAAGATCAAAGGCTAAAGCTTCAAACACACCTTAAATTGCTACATGCACATCCATTTTATCAATACACACCTCCAAAAACTTTGATTTGGGTAATCCAAATTCCTTCTTTCTTGTCTTGAACAAGAAAAGAGAGGAGTAAAACTTGTGCTAAGGCAAGGAAGAAGGGGAGAGGGGACTAAGACTTGTGCCATAACAAAGAAGGGATCTGAATCAACCAATCAAAGGTCATGGGTGTGTATACAGACATAATAGATGTGTGTACAATAATGCTTGTAGCATGAGCTTAAGATCAAAATGCCAAACTTGTAAATTTTTAGAAACAAAAAGAAGCAAATATACATTCATAATATTTACAACATATACAATATACAATTTTTAAAAATTATACTACAATATACATAAGTATGTTGTCTTGTATTATTATTTTTTTAATTGAAAAAAATGATATTTCACATTTATATATATATATATATATATATATATATTTGAATTATAGAAAAATAAATTTAGCTTATTTTTGTGCAAATAAAAAAAATTAAAATTTATTAAGTATCTAATATTATAAATTATCTCAATTAAAATGTTAAAAATATAATTAACATAAATGAATTAAAAATGATGTAGTAATTATAATTTAAAAAATTCATAATATTTGGTTTGTTATTTTTCTTTGTTTAGTATATTTTTGAGTTTTTTGTAAAAAAATTATACTTTCTTAAGTTTTATTTTAATTACATATCTTATTTTAATATCAACTACATGTTAGATATCCATTTTAAAATTTAATTTTATCATTATAAATATTTAATTTTAATTGCTTACTTTTTAATATTTTTTTAAAGTATATATAATATTTATATATATATATATATATATATATATATATATATATACTATTTTTTTAACAATTCTTCAAGAACAACCAAAAAATAAGCTTCAGTTTTCAATGGTTCAACTTTGTTGAGCTTATCAATGGATGCCTCAACTTCCTAAATAATAGACTCTTCACTTGAGAGTTTTGTTACAAATGCATCAATCTCTTTTTCAATAGAATAGGGCTCTATTGACCTCACAAGCTTCTCTAGAATAGCATCTTCTATTCATAGGACTTCCTTTCCTTCAATAATTGGATTTTTTTCCATAGTAATAACTCTATTATCATAGACAAATGTATTTATTCCAATAATTACCTATATGATTAAGTAGAAGTAGATGAAAATAAATTGATTTCATAATATCTTTTGAAAAAGCTTTTTAGAAGCTTCATAGATGCTCCTTTGATTTTATACATGTTTATAATTAATTGACAAGTTAAAAATTTGGTCAACAAGTTAGATACGTATCACATGTGTTAATAGCTTGTAAAACAAGCTAATTATATGGTCCGCATATAACTTGTCTTGAAAGTTAAGACATGTGTCTAACAAAGTCATGACGTGCTCGAAGAAGACATAAATATGCTTCTCCTTTTGAAACATATAGGCGTCCTTCAAAATAGAGAAGTTTGTTCTTGAACTTGAACTTCGAAATATCATGAGACTTAAAAGAAAGACTCTTGATATCATGAATAAGAGGATCAGAAGACATACTTAATTGGATTTGTTTGATAAAGGTTGAATCAACAATCAATGTTGATTTTATTGCTCGAAGATGAAAATCCTTGGATTTCAAGAGAATTATTCTTTGTTGATCAAAAGATGCATCTCCTTCTTTTGGTCAAAGATAAGAATGTCTAAAAAGGGCGTCTAATAGATCTTTTTATTTTTTGGATGGATAAATAATCTTGAAATTGAATCTGAATAAAGATATACTCTAATGGACTTCACAACAATTCAAAATACATGCTAACATGAAGTACTCGAGGTTCTTATGATCCATATACATGGTAACTAGACTTGAAGTACATTTTAGATAATGATGTCATTCTTGAAATGAATCTACAATCATAAGGAGATTTTTATCATGGATCTCATAATTAATTTTGACTGTTGAAAATTTCTTGGAATGAAAAGCCAATAAGTGGATTTTATCATATATTCCTATTTGTGACAACAAAGCACCCATAGCAAAGTCTAACACATCTGTTTCCATAAAAAATGGCTTGAAAAAGTCAACCCAATACAAGATTGGTGCAGAAGTAAATTTCTTCTTTAAAGCATTAAATGATGCTTTTGCTTCTTTATTCCACTCAAGTTTGTCTTTACAAGTCAAACATATAAGTAGGGCTACAACTTGAAAAAAGTTCTTGATGAAGATTCAATAGTAAATAGCAGAGCCTAAAAAATATTGTACATCTTGTGCTGTTCTTGGAATCTTCCAATCTATAATAGTTTGGACCTTCTAAGGATCCATCATAAGGCCTTTGTTGGAAATAATGTATCTTAAAAATTCAACTTGAGTAGTGTGGAGTACACACTTTTTCAACTTGACATATAATCTTATATCTTTAAGATTTTGTAACACACAACAAACATGAAGTTCATGTTTTTCTGTATTCTTAGAATAGATTAGAATATCGTCTAAATAGCAAACAATAAAATCATCAAGAAACTTACAAAAAATATCATTCATAAAATATTGAAAAGCAGTCGGTACATTCATGAATCCAAAAGGCATGACATTATTTTCAAAATATCCATACCTAGTTCAAAAATTAGTCTTCTATTCATCTCCTTCTTTGATACAAATTAAGTTGTATGCTCTTCGTAGATCTATTTTGGTATAGATCTTTGCTTGATTGAGTTAGTCAAGAAGTCCTGAAATCAAAGGCAAAGGATACCTATTCTTGATGGTGATCTTATTGAGTCCTTGATAATTTACACACATCCGCAAAGATCTGTCTTTCTTCTTCACAAATAAAATAGGAGCTCCGATTGGAGATTTAGAATGGTGCATGAAGTTCTTTGCCAAATTTTCATCAATGTATTCCTTTGATGTTGCCAATTCATTGTGTGATAAGCTATAGATTGATCCAAATGGTGGTTGAACTCTTTCTTGTAAATCAATTGAATAAACATAAGGTCGATGCTCTGAAAGAATATCTGCACTTTTCTTTTTAAAAATATCTTAGAATTCTTCATATTAGCTAAGAATACCATTTGAAGTTTTTTCACCATTAGAAATAGGCATAGCATATATAGCAAAAAATGATCCTTCTTTTGCAGCATACATGGAAGCTTCCGCACCTACAAGTAAAGATTTGGAAGTACTAGACTTTTGTACTTCTACTTTGCTAACTCGATCTTCGATTATACTACCAGAAAAGTTAAGGTTACAAGAAATCTAATCTATTTGAGGATTATATTTTTCTAGCTATAATAATTCTAAAATAACCGGATTAGAGCGAGATCTTATTACATTAAATACTACTATACTTTTATGATCTTTAATTGTTACATCTAAAGGAACAGTCTCATGGATAATATTTCTAGAAGACAACAAACGACCATCTATGACTTTTACATGTATGGATTTAATTTTTTTGACTAAAGGTATTTTTTGATTTTTGACAAAATCTTTGTCTATAAAACAAGCTGAAGCTTCTGAATCTAATAAGACAAGGACTTTGTGATTTTTAGGTCTTAAATGGATATCTATTGTAAAACAAGATGAGGGATCTAAGGAGAGAATAGGACCTTTACTAGGTGTTACATATGATTCCAGCCGCACGGTCCCTATTATAGTTAAAGAAACTTGTTTTTCGATACATTATCTTATTTGATAATTGTGCTCCTTATTATGTAATTGCGTTGCTTCTTTCGACAATGTTGAGTAGTGTGCTTAGCTTTTCCATAGTATAAATATAAACCCTCTTAGCGATGTCAAGTCTTTTCCTACTCTATGAGAGTTTTAAAACGTATTGTATCAATTTATATTGGTTCCAGCTTTGATGAATACATTTTAAAAAACTTAAAACTACTGTCATTACTTGATTTATTTCTCTCCAGCCAAGTCTTTGTTTTTAACACCTTTCAAATAATTATTTATTATTTGTAATGGCTTAAGCAATAAATTATTTCAAAGATTTTATTTTTGGCATTGTTAATAATTAATCTTTGACACTATCCTTTCATCCATATCAAAATTGATTGATAAGTGCTTTGTCATTTAAGTTCACATCGAAAGTAAGGTTTTGGAATTCAGTAGCATATATGGTAGCTGATCGTGATCCTTCTTCTAAAGATAAGAGTTTGAACTCAACTACTTGTTCTTGATCACTTTTTCCGAATGTGGGCGTAAACACTTATAGGAATGAATTCAAATCATAAAAAAATCATAAATCTCTTTCTATTAAAGATGCAAATCATGAGTGAACATGTCACGGCCATAATCATGTAAGCTAATAATTACATATAGAAATAGGTAGAAGTAAGTAAAAGTAGATAAAAGTAAGTTAATTCTATAATGTTTAATATAAAAGCTTCCTAGAAACTTCCTAGACGTTGCTTTGACTTCATAGGTGTCTTTAATTGACTTTTTGGATTAAAAACATGGTCAACAAGTTGGCCATGTGCCACACATGTTGTTAACTTGAAGATCAAGCTAACTATGTGGCCCACACGTAGAAAAACTTGCCTTGTAAGTCAAGGCATGTGTCCTACAAAGTCAACACATATTGGAGGTCCTATAAAACGTCGCCACGTAGCCCCTAGTTAGATAGTATATATAGAGACAAGAGTGAAGGCTTCTTCACTCTTGTCAACTCCTTTCTTGCTTCTAGTCCAAGTTCAAGAGTCTTTAGTTTCTTGTCTTGTGGCAATAGCCATTCCAGTTTCCTTTTAATATACCTACTTGTTTATATTTTGACTTATTATATTGAGATAGCCTTTTTGTGTATATTTTCCCTCATCGAGTCTTTGTCCTTGACAGATTGACAAGAGTACACTTACAATATCAGAGCTTTGTTTTTCTTGAGTGAGAGTGGATTACCCCTTTCTCTTGACAAGACATAAGCGTATTAGAAGTTTGCGGATTACCCACTTCTAAACTGATATTGTTCTTAGTATCTTCTTTGTTATCAAGTCTTTCTTTTCTTTTCTCTTGAGCAGCATCAAACAAATTTTTCTTCTTAGTGTCATTATGGCAGAGCTTGTTGAAATGAAGAGTGCAATGGCACAAATACAAGAGAAAATGAGGGAGTTAATGCTTGCGATGCATCAACTCAATTCACCAAAACATGAAAGAACAAGAATAGCAGAAAGTGGGGATATAGAGATGATCGGAGCTGCTTCAACATCTACAACAAATCACGTTCCTTCTCCAATTGTACAACACCCTGTAAGCACTAGAGAACCAAGAATTGCCTTACCCGAGAAATTTGATGGTACAAGATCAAAGTTTCGAGGGTTCATCAATCAAGTACAATTGGCAATTGAACTTCAACCGCAAAGCTATCCAACTCCAAGATCACAAGTCAGATTTATTGGCACTCTACTTTCTGGTTCTGCATTATCATGGTTTTCGTCTTTTCTTGAACAATGAAATCTAATATTGGACAATTTGGAAGCTTTTTTGGCGGAGTTTTGATCTATGTATGGTGAACACGATGCAACTCGTGTTGCAACAAATAAGATCCGAATTTTGCGACAAGGAAATCGCTCAGTAACAGTGTATGCTTCACAATTTTGATAACTTGCAATTGACATCAAGTGGGATGATGCTGCACTCATTAGTCAATTTCTTTATGGATTGCAATACGAAGTAAAGAAATTGATGCTCAACTTACCTGATCCTCAAACTTTGAGTCAAGCAATCGATTTTGCGGTAAAATGTGATAATCGACTTTTCAAATTTTGATCCGAGAATCATTCACGGGAACCTCAACGTTATTACTCAATGGCAACATCAACATCTTTGCCAAACGTACATTCGGAAGTAGAAGACATGCAAATTGACGCAGTACGTTTTAAACCCCTAACTGAGCAAGAAAAGATTTGTCGTCGTCAAGAAGGATTATGTTTATATTGCGGAGAACCTAAGCACACTGCTCAACATTGTCCAAAGAAACGACACAACTATAAAATGAGGGGTACGACGGTCAAAGAAAACAACATGTCGGAAAATGGATTCGTCAAGCTACAATAGGGACCATGCAGCTGGAACCTTCTACAATTCCTAATGAAGGTCCTATCCTCTCCTCAGAACCCTCTCTTTGTTTTATAATAGACTTATATTTACGACCTAAGAATTACAAAGCCTCTGCTTTATTAGATTCGGGAGCCTCAGCATGTTTTTTAGATGAACATTTGTTAAAAGTCGTAAAATACCTTTTGTACAGAAACCTAAACCAGTACATGTAGAAGTCATAGATGGTCGTCCCTTGTCTTCTGGAGATGTCACTCATGAAACTCATCCTATAAAAGTAACAATAGACGGTCATGATAGCTACATAGCTTTTAACATAATTAAATCCCCGTCCAATGCAGTTATTTTAGGTTTATCATGGCTAGAAAAATATAACCCTCGAATAGATTTGAATTCACGTAAACTTGACTTTTCCCAGAGCGTTATTAATACTTCTACCAACCAAGTAAAAAATTATAAGTCTAGTATATTAAAACCCGTACTGATAGGTGCAAAAGCATTTATACACGCAGCAAAAGAAGGATCAACTTTTGCTATTTATGCTGCACCTATTTCTGAAAACGTAAAGACTTCAAGTGGCATTCCAAGTCAATATCAGGAGTATCAAGACGTTTTTGAGAAAAAGAATGCAGATATTCTTCCTGAGCATCGTCCATATGATTGTTCAATCGACCTCAAGGAAGGAACTCAGCCACCATTTGGACCAATTTACAGTTTATCGCAAGATGAGATGGCTGAACTCAAGACATATATTGACGAGAATTTAGCGAAGAATTTCATACTGTTAGGGACATAGTCCTTAGACCTTTCTAGAGACAAGTTTCTAGAACCTTCTAGAAAGAAGTCTCTAGAAACTTCCAGAAGATTCCTTGAATATTCTCTTGGAATATTCTTCAAAGATTCCCTAAAGATTCTTTGAAGATTCCCTAAAGATTCCCTTAGAAGGATCTAGAAGATTCTTAGAATATTCTAGTAGATTCTAGGAAGTTACTTGAGAAACTTCCTAGCTCTAAGGTAGTTGCTCGAGAAGCTTCATAGTTCTTGGGAAGCTTCTTGATGCACTTCTTTAGAACCATAGGCCAGTAGTATATATAGGAGTCGAGGTTGAAGAGTTCTTCAGTCTCGACAACGCATCTCTTGAAGCTCTAGCTTAATTCTCTTGGCGTTGCTCTTGTACTCATTTGATAATCTAGTTCTTGTCATTTCTTCTTGAACTTCTTGTTTAGATTTCTTGTTTGTATTTTTGGTCCGTGACAGTTTGTCGAGACTATCTTTATCTTAATATCAGAGTTGAATCCTTCTTGTTTGAGAGCGGATTACCCCTCTTCTTGAAGGTATTCTAGTGCTTTAGGGGTTGCGGATTACCTTCCTCTAAACTGATATTTTCTCAATCACAATATCAGAGCTTAGTTCTTTAAGGCAGAGAGTGGACTACCCCTTTCCTTGCAGATACTTGAGCGTTCTAAGGGTTGCGGATTACCCTCTCTTGGACTGATATTAATTCCTTCTTTTTGTTTAGCATAGGTAGTAGAAAAAACTGTTAACATCGATTTCAGAGCTTTGCCTTCTTGATAGAGTGCGGATTACCCCTCTTCTCGAAAGCATTGAGGCATTTTTAGAGGTTGCAGATTACCCTCCTCTAAAACTGAAATCGTTTAGTGTTTTTTTGTTTTCTTTTCTCCGAGTAGGTTTTAGTGACAGGTAGTGCTACAATTTTCTCCAAGAGACTTAGCAATTTCTTCTTCTCTCAAAATTTTAATCCATCTATTCTCTAAATATGGAAGTAGACCAGGTCATAGACAGTGCATCTCGACAAGTAGAAAATAGAGTGGCAACTCTTGCAGATCTTCAAGCTCTTATGCATAGTGTACGAAAGGAGATGCATTTCTTCGCAATCCAAGTAAAGAACCTCAAATTGATCTAGTGATCAAAGAAGCTAGACGCGAAATTCATAGCCTACAACAAGAGATTATTCGATTGAGAGAAGCAAGACATGTGTCAAATACGACCCCTATAGATACTTCAAGGATTAGTACGAAAGAACCAAAAGCAAATATGCCAGATAAGTTTGACGGAACAAGAGCCAACTTCCGAGGTTTTGTGCAACAAGTACGGCTTTACCTACGCCTATACCCTTCTCGTTATCCAAATGGATTTACTGAGGTTGCTTTCATAGGTACTCTTCTATCAGGAAATGCTCGCTCTTGGTTTGCTCCACTATTGGAGAAGGATTCTCCAATATTGTACGACCTAGAGGCTTTCATAGAGAGACTTACTGCTGCATTTGGAGATAGCGATCGAGAAAGAGTGGCTGAAAGAAAGATACAAAATCTGCGACAAGGATCACGTTCTGCTACAATCTATGCTGCAGAATTTCAACAGCTTACATGTGATCTTGATTAGAATGATAAGGCGTTCATGACACGATTTCGATATGGACTGAGAGATGATGTCAAGAACTTATTGATCACCATGCCTAAGGCGGATACTTTAGAAGAACTTATATCTCAGGCAATTATTTGTGACAATTGCCTCTTTGAATTACGACAAGAAAGACGATCAGGCTGGAGAAATGATAGAGCATTTGCTACATTTTCAAAAGGTCCAGAGAATCACTCTACACACCCTGAACCCATGCAAATTGATGCGGTAAGTTTCAAACCCCTCACAACTGAGGAAAGAAAGCGACGGTTTGAACAAAACTTGTGTTTATATTGCGGAGAAGCGGGCCATAAAGTTGTAGATTGTCGGAAGAAACAGAAGCCTCAAACAACAAGACTCAGGAGTACAAGCATGCAGGAAAACAAGGACGCCCAGCCACAATAGGGATCGTGCGGCTGCACATCTCAACATCCAAAATTAATCAAGGTCCCTTTCTCTCAGCTCAACCTTCAGATTGTTTTATGGTACCTTTACATCTGGGTATTCAAGAACTACAAGTCGATGCTTTATTAGACTCGGGTGCATCCGCTTGCTTTATAGATGAAGAGTTTGCCAAGCTTCACAATATTTCTCTTGTAAAGAAACTTAAGCCTGTCCATGTAGAAGTCATAGACGGACGACCATTGTCTTCGGGCAATGTTATCCATGAAACTAAACCATTGAAGGTACGTCTTGAAAACCATGAGAGTAATATTGTGTTTAATGTTATCAAGACCCCTTCATGTCTTATCATTTTGGGACTATCTTGGCTTGATAGATATAATCCATTGATAGATTGGAAGTTGCGGAAAGTGACATTTCTAACAAACTCCTTGAAGGTGAAATCTGCCAAGACAATGTCTAGAAACAAATCTTTGTTTACAGGTGCAAGGGCTTTCATGAAGGAAGCCAAGCAAAATACACCTCTTGTCATCTTCGCAACTCCGGCTCGAGAAGATGCAACTCCGACTTTGGTTATTCCAAAGCAGTATGAAGAATTCAAAGATGTCTTTGAAAAGAAGAATGCTGATATGCTGCCAGAGCATCGACCCTATGACTGTGCCATTGAATTGCAAGAAGGAGCACAACCACCTTTTGGACCAATCTACAATTTGTCACAGATGGAGTTGACTGAGTTGCGGAAGTACATTGACGAGAATCTAGCCAAGAACTTCATCCGTCATTCGAAGTCGCCAGTTGGGACACCAATCTTATTTGTGAAGAAGAAGGATGGCTCACTACGGATGTGCGTGGACTATCGAGGCCTCAACAAGGTGACAAAAAAGAATCGCTATCCACTGCCTTTGATCTCTGGTCTTTTAGAACAACTTGGGCGTGCAAGGATCTTTACAAAGATTGACCTAAGGGGAGCTTACAACCTTGTGCGAATCAAGGAAGGAGATGAATAGAAGACAGCTTTCCGAACAAGGTATGGCCATTTTGAATACAATGTCATGCCATTTGGTCTTACTAATGCTCCAGCGGTCTTTCAACACATGATGAATGACATCTTTCGAGAGCATCTAGACGATTTTGTTGTCATCTATCTAGATGATATTTTGATATTTTCTAAGAACGAAGAAGAACATGAGAAGCACGTTCGTCTGGTACTCAAAAAACTACGGGAGCGAGGACTCTATGCCAAATTGGAGAAGTGCTTATTTCACCAAACTGAGATGGAGTTTTTGGGATTCATCGCGACTACGGAAGACTTGAAGATGGATCCAAAGAAGGTGGAAGCAATCATGTCTTGGGAAGTTCCGAAGACGGTTAGGGACGTACAATATTTTCTTGGATTTGCTAACTACTATCGGATCTTCATCAAGAATTATTCTCAAGTTGCTACCTCCCTCACTCGGTTAACGTGCAAAGACAAGCTCGAATGGAGACCTATCGCAGAAAAAGCATTTCAAGATTTGAAGATGGTATTTACTGCAGCTCCAATCTTGGTACATCTGGACTTTACAAAGGTCTTTTATTTGGAGTCAGATGCTTTGGATTTTTCTTTGAGAGTTGTACTTTCACAGATGGGCGTAGATGAGAAGCTCCATCCAGTTGCGTTCTATTCTCGAAAATTCTCTGCTGCTGAGATCAACTATGAGATCCACGATAAGGAACTCCTTGCTATAGTAGATTCTTTCCAAGAGTGGCGCCACTTTCTCGAAGGAACTACACATCCAGTGACCGTATATACGGACCACAAGAATTTGGAGTATTTTATGTCGGCTCAGGTTTTGAATCGGCGTCAAGTTCGGTGGAGTATGTCGCTATCCAGATTTGACTTTGTTATTACTTATCGGCCTGGGAAGCAACAAGGGTTGTCCGATGCATTATCAAGGAGATCATATCTCGCGCCAAAGGTTGGAGATGCAGCATTTGATCAACAGTGCACGACATTGTTGAAGCCAGAGAAATTTTGGCTCAACGCAGCTATTGTACCAATTGATGCTGACTTCCTCGACCAGGTACGGGCCGCAACCATTGAAGATTCTCTAGCCCTTGATATCAAGCAACATGCTAGTGATGATAAATTCAAGATGGAAGGAGATCTAGTATATTTCGAAGAGCGGTTGTATATCCCAAAAGGGCCAGCACGACTCCGAGTTCTTCAATCTCGTCATGACTTTCCAACTGCGGGACATTTTGGATTCAATAAGACCTTGGAACTTATTTCCTGCGATTTCTGCTGGCCTCAAATGTGGAAGGCTGTGAAAGATTTTGTTGTATCTTGTGACATTTGTTCAAGATCCAAAAACCCTCGACATCGGTCTTATGGACTTCTACAGCCATTGCCTATTCCCCGCCAACCATGGTCTTCGATTTCCATGGACTTTATTACGGATCTACCACCATCGAATTCATTTGACAGCATTTTTGTTGTCGTAGACCGGCTTACAAAGATGGCACATTTTGTCCCTTGCAAGAAGACATTGTCAAGCGAAGACACAGCAAGACTCTTTCTTGATAATGTGTATCGATATCATGGTCTACCAGATGATATTGTATCGGATCGAGGAACCCAGTTTGTGTCAAAATTTTGGAAATCTCTTTTTGAGATATTGAAGGTGGCTATCAAGCTTTCTTCGGCATTTCATCCTCAAACGGACGGCCAAATAGAACGGATGAATCAAGTTTTAGAGCAATATTTACGTTGCACCATCAACTATCAACAAGATGATTGGGTCGCATATCTACCGCTAGCCGAGTTTGCATATAACAACACCCTTCATGCATCAACTCAACAAACGCCATTCTTTTCCAATTATGGATACCATCCGAAGCTTGACTTGTGGAGTTCGTCAACGATTAATAATCCGGCAGCTGAAGGATTGGTGAAGGAGCTTTCGCAGCTTCAAACTACATTGAAGCTTCAATTGCAAACTGCCCAAGAATCTTACAAGGCGTCCGCGGATAAATTTCGGAATCAGGCACCTAAATTCACGATTGGAGACAAAGTTTGGCTGCTTCGACAAAATATTAAGACCAAGCGGCCATGTGACAAATTGGACTATCGGAGATTGGGACCATTTGTTATCCAGAAGCAGATTAATCCAGTAGCGTATCGTCTGGAGTTACCAGCTACTATGAAGGTACATCCTGTCTTTCATGTTTCTTTGTTGGAGCCTTATCAAGAATCGTCTTTTCCTGGAAGAGTACAATGTCCACCACCTAGCATAGAAATAGAGAACCACGAAGAATGCCAGGTGGAAAAGGTCCTGGATTCACGGCAAAGACTGGATAAATTAGAATACTTTGTGCATTGGAGCGGTTACGATATTAATGAACGAACATGGGAGCCGGTCGAAAATCTCGCGAATGCGCCGCAAAAGGTACAAGAGTTTCATCGACGATATCCTGAGAAACCCAAGCCGGTTCGATGATAGCTTCTTACTGAAGCTTGCTCATCCAGAAAACAGAAAAGAGGAGAGAGCACCACCAAAATCCATAGTTGATGTAGTCATTCTCTCCAAGATAGCGTAGAACTTTGTTAGTAGCCCAAGTTTGTTCTTATTGTTTTAGCCTTTGAATATGGATAGCCAAGATACTACACTTGTCATATCATCTCAAGCAACTAGCTCACGAAGATGACCGCGAGATGAAGAATCGCCTGCACCACGACGACGTCGAAGGATTCCGAGCAACAGATCGCTGGTGATTGTATTTGAGGTCGAGCCTGCCTACAATGGTCAGCCAGAAGGAGTGTTTGCAGGACAATTTCACAATGAAGACACGGAGGTTCATGCTTGGTCAGAAGTTGAAGGCGTGGACCACTACCGTTGACTTCAAGGACCATTGAATCACTTGCCTCGTGAACAACAATTGGAGTTCATAGCAGAGGTTATGCGACAGATCTTCATTTTCTTACGTTGGTATTGAGTGACGATAACATTACTTCTCGGAGACCTCGAAGCTAAAGGAGGAGGTGATGTTAGGGACATAGTCCGTAGACCTTTCTAGAGACAAGTTTCTAGAACCTTCTAGAAAGAAGTCTCTAGAAACTTCCAGAAGATTCTTTAAATATTCTCTTGGAATATTCTTCAAAGATTCTTTGAAGATTCCCTTAGAAGGATCTAGAAGATTCTTAGAATATTCTAGTAGATTCTAGGAAGTTACTTGAGAAGCTTCCTAGTTCTTAGGTAGTTGCTCGAGAAGCTTCATAGTTCTTGGGAAGCTTCTTGATGCGCTTCCTTAGAACCATAGGCCAGTAGTATATATAGGAGTCGAGGCTGAAGAGTTCTTCAGTCTCGACAACGCATCTCTTGAAGCTCTAGCTCAATTCTCTTGGCATTGCTCTTGTACTCATCTGATAATCTAGTTCTTGTCATTTCTTCTTGAACTTCTTGTTTAGATTTCTTGTTTGTATTTTTGGTCCGAGACACATACGCCATTCAAAATCTCCAGCAGGAGCTCCAATTCTATTCGTAAAGAAAAAAGATGGATCTTTACAAATGTGTGTTGATTATCGAGGACTGAACAAGATCACAATCAAGAACAGGTATCCATTACCTTTGATATCAGGACTCCTTGACGAGTTGAATCAAGCTAAGATCTATACAAAAATAGATCTAAGAGGGGCATATAATCTAGTACGGATCAAAGAAGGAGATGAATGGAAGACTGCGTTTCGAACCAGGTATGGACATTTCGAATATAATGTCATGCCCTTTGGACTCACGAATGCACCAACTGCTTTTCAACATCTCATGAATGATGTATTTCGTGAATTCTTAGACAATTTTGTCGTCTGCTATCTAGACGATATCCTGATCTATTCTAAGAACGTCAAAGAACATGAAATACATGTTCGTCAAGTATTACAAAAACTTAGAGATGCAGGATTGTACGCCAAGATGGAAAAGTGTGTATTTCACACTACTCAAGTTGACTTTTTATGATACATCATTTTAAATGATGGTCTCATGATGGATTCTAAGAAAGTCCAAACAATCATGGATTGGAAGATTCCAAGGATAGTAAGAGATGTCCAATGTTTCTTGGGATTTGTCAATTACTATCGGATCTTCATCAAAGATTTCTCACGAGTTGCAGCTCCACTTACACGCTTGACTAGTAAAGATAAATTCCAATGGAATCAAGAAGCGGAAGCAGCATTTGAAGCTTTAAAGACATCGTTTGTCTCTGCACCAGTCTTATATCGTGTTGACTTTTCCAAGGCATTTTTTATGGAAACAGATGCATCAGATTTTGCCTCGGGTGCAATTTTATCACAAATGGGAACAGATGATAAACTTCATCTGATAGCTTTTCATTCAAGAAAATTCTCAACAGCCGAGATCAATTATGAGATCCACGATAAAGAACTTCTTGCAATCGTGGATTCCTTTCAAGAATGGCGTCATTATCTAGAAGGCGCTTCTAGTCCAGTCACTGTGTATACAGATCACAAGAACCTTGAGTATTTCATGTCAGCACTCGTATTGAATCGTCGTCAAGCTCGTTGGAGTATGTCTTTGTCAAGATTCGAGTTCATTATCACTTATCGGCCAGGAAAACAATAAGGTTTGTACGATGCCCTATCTAGACGTTCTTATTTTGCACCAAAAGAAGGAGATGTAGCTTTTGAGCAACAAAGAACAGTCCTCTTGAAATTGGAGCAATTTCATCTCTGAGCAATGAAATCAACATTGACTGTTGATTCAACTTTTCTCAAGCAAATCCAGTCCAGTATGTCCTCAGACCCTCTTGTTCATGATATCGAGAATAATTCTTCCAAGTCTCATGATCCTTCTAAATTCGAGTTCAAGAATAATCTATTATATTTTGAAGGACGCCTATATGTTCCAGAAGGAGAAGCACGTTTACGTGTTCTTCAAGCACGTCATGACTTTCCAGCAGCAGGGCACTTTGGATATAATAAGACTTTGGAACTCATATCAAGAGATTTTTGGTGGCCACAAATGTGGAAGTCAGTCAAAGACTTTGTACAATCATGTGATATTTGTTCAAGTTCAAAAATTCCTCGTCATCGACCTTACGGACTTTTTCAGCCATTACCTATACCAGAACAACCATGGTCTTCTGTTTCTATGGATTTCATCACAGATCTTCCAAGCTCAAGATCTTATGATTCTATATTTGTGATAGTAGATCGTTTCACCAAGATGGCACATTTTGTGCCATGTACAAAATCTATCACAGGTGAAGAAACAGCTAAGCTTTTCATTGATAATATCTATCGCTATCATGGATTACCTAAAGATATCATATCGGATAGGGGAACTCAATTTGTGTCAAGATTTTGGAGGACCCTTTTCAAGATTTTAAAAGTGGACATAAAGCTATCTTCGGCTTTCCATCCTCAAATTGATGGACAAACAGAGCGCGTAAACCAAGTCTTGGAGCAATATTTAAGGTATACTATGAACTACCAACAAGATGATTGGACAACCCTTCTGCCATTGGCAGAGTTTGCTTATAATAATACGGTACATTCTTCCACGCAACAAACACCTTTCTTTGTCAATTATGGCTATCATCCACGACTTGATACTTTTGATTTTTCAAAAGTTGATAATCCTACAGCAGAAGATATGGCAAATCGGTTGTCAGAGTTACATGCAATAATGAAGACGCAATTGAAGGAAGCTCAAGAACGACAAAAGATAAACGCAGATCTATATCGTAAGGAGCAACCACAACTCAACGTGGGTGATAAGGTATGGCTACTTCATCGCAATATCAAGACTACTCGACCTTGTGACAAGTTGGACTATCGTGGACTTGGCCCTTTTTCTGTTTCTGAACAGATCAATCCTGTTGCATATCGGTTAGATCTACTGGAGTGAATGAAGATCCATCTTGTATTCCACGTGTCTCTTCTTGAACCATATAATACAGTGGATATACAAGGAAGAAGACAAATGCCACCGCCTCCTATAGAAATAGATAATAATGAAGAATTTGAGGTGGAAGAGATATTAGACTCAAGGCGGCGTCGAAATAAGTTGAAATATCTTGTTCATTGGTACGGATATGATATTAGTGAACGCACATGGGAGCCATCCAAGAATCTAGCAAATGCATCAGCTAAAGTCAAAGTTTTTCATCAACGACATCCATCAAAACCAAGATGAAAATCTCTCTTATAAAAGAGACAAGATTGAGGCAAGATAACATTCAATTTCCTATCCTTGTTTGTAACTTCTTTGCATTTGTGACGCTAATTAGATGGAGAGCCAACAACCAGCAGATTCAACTCAAGAACCTTCGTTTGCTGACCTGCCGGACGAGACATTACGATTGTCACAACCTTCAAGATGACGCAATCAAGATAAAGATCTTCAAGAATGACATGTTCTTCCTCAAATAGATGGTAAGATACAACGCGTTTGGTATCACGATTTGGGAAGGGACTCCCGATGTTTGGTGATTTTGCTAGAGGTAGGAACAACTCCTGATGGTATTCCAAATATTCTATTCGAAGGAAGTTACGAAGGCCTCAACAATGATCAAATAACTGGGTGGTCTTCCCACCCTGGTATGGGACACTACCGATGGTTGAGAGGCCCTATCAATCATCTTCGAAGAGAACAAAGATCAGAATATGTGGCGAATATAATACGTCGCATCATAGATTTCCTCAACATATGATGACCGCTCGTCGTGGAACTCGTCTCTAGAAGGGGGGGTAATGTCACGGCCATAATCATGTAAGCTAATAATTACATATAGAAATAGGTAGAAGTAAGTAAAAGTAGATAAAAGTAAGTTAATTCTATAGTATTTAATATAAAAGCTTCCTAGAAACTTCCTAGACGTTGCTTTGACTTCATAGGTGTCTTTAATTGACTTTTTGGATTAGAAACATGGTCAACAAGTTGGCCATGTGCCACACATATTGTTAACTTGAAGATCAAGCTAAATATGTGGCCCACACGTAGAAAAACTTGCCTTGTAAGTCAAGGCATGTGTCCTACAAAGTCAACACATATTGGAGGTCCTATAGAACGTCACCACGTAGCCCCTAGTTAGATAGTATATATAGAGACAAGAGTGAAGGCTTCTTCACTCTTGTCAACTCCTTTCTTGCTTCTAGTCCAGGTTCAAGAGTCTTTAGTTTCTTGTCTTGTGGCGATAGCTATTCCAGTTTCCTTTTAATATACCTACTTATTTATATTTTGACTTATTATATCGAGATAGCCTTTTTGTGTATATTTTCCCTCATTGAGTCTTTGTCCTTGACAGAACACTTCCTGATAGAAATGCACCTAGGAATCCAACTTGAGTAAATCCATGAGGATATTGGAAAGGATGAAACTTTAGATAGAGCTTGACTTGTTGCAAAAATCCTCAAAATTTTGATCTTGTTCCATCAAACTACTCAAGCATACTAATCCTTGTCTCCATCATACTTATAAAAACAAAACTTTTTGGATTTGGTTGTGAGGTTGATCTACTTGCTTCCTTCAATTGCAAAACTTTTTACTGCAAACTCTGTACTTCTTCCATAGGTGTAGGCATAGTACCTCCATGATTCACGTTAGAAATACATGAGATTTTTACTGTAAGAGAGTTGACAAGTTCATGAAGATCTGCAATAGTTGCAAATCTATTTTCACTTTTGCTAGGTGTAGCATCCATAATCATTCCTTCCATAGGTAATTCAAAAAAATCTAAAAAGTTAAATTAGAAGAGGGTAATCTACAACTTCTAATAAAAATTTCCACAAAGAAAGGTAATCCACTCTCTTTAAAGAAAGATCAGTATTAGAAAACAAGATTTTTTTTGTTTAGAATGTGGATAGTCCGCAACCTTCAAAATACAACAATAGAAGTGGGATAATCTACTCACTTCTAAAATAAGAGAAAAATAACCTTCTCAAAAGGTAATGTAATATTAATTAGAATGACTATTGCCAAAAATAAGAAGACTAGAAAGTCTTAAGACAAGACTAAGGACTAGAACAGCATTAAAAAGAATGAAGAAGGCTTCACTCTTACCTCCATATATACTCTTAACTAGGAGCTATGTTGTGATGTCCTATAAGACCTCCAAAATATGTTATCCTTATTAACCACATGTCTTAATTTGCAAGGCAAGTTATCTATGTATGAGCTGTCATGTTGTAACACGATTATATGGTAAAAGATAATAATATAGATCTTATTATAGAAGAGTCAAGTTAAAAGATAAAATAAAAAAATATGGATAAAATATAGGAAGGTAATAAAACTTTTAGTAGTAATGCTACCTTTTTAGAAAAATAGCTTCTACTTTCTTTGTAGGGCCAAAAATAAGGCAAAATAAGATAGATTGGAAAAATAAATGATATTGATATTTTTAAGAAGAAGTTAAGAGTAAATTTTAGCAAAAATTACATAGAAAAACTAGATATTAATACCTAGAGAGAACTAGTTACAAACTTGGGTCGAAATCAGACCTTGAGGCACAAAACTGAGCACCTATGGCAACTCGAGGGTTCTTTTGAAGATCAAAGAGTGGAATTTGATAGCAAACTAGATAAGATTTTTATGAGAATTAGTTTTGGGCAATTATAGTTTCATAGTGACTTTTTAAGAGCTTTATAAAGTCAAGTTTGTTTCCAAATGACTTGGATTTTGTGAAATAAAATAGGATTGATATTTTGGACAATTTCAAGAGTTTTAAAATAGATCTTTGAATAAAATTTTTTAATTTAATGGTTATAATTTTGTTTAATATGTGTTGTAAATTTTAGCTCGATCTAACAATTGAATTGAGGATTATTAAGGTTTAAGTGGGTCAAAGTCTCAAAAAATAGAATTTTAGGTCAAGTGAGGATTTTAAAGATTTCTTGCAATATACTAGTTGGATTGGAGTGAAATTTATGAGTAAAGATAATAGACTTATTTTTCTATGTATATGAAAATTTTGAAATCGATCGAATGGTAAAAAAGAGAGATGTTGGCTCTAAGAAATTGGCATCAAGGTTGAAGAAGGAGGCCAGCCAATACCCAAGCACATTTTTGAGGTTATCATCTATTTGATAATTTTGATCCTTTTCAAATTATTTTTTCTTCTTTTCAACTTAATTTTTAAGAAGTATGAAATTTTTTAGTTAAGATCAGCAATTCATTCATTAGTTATTGAGGTTTAAATTTAAATCCAATAGGATTTTAATTAGGATTAAATTAAGAATGAATTGAGATGTATTTGAGATATATTTTTAATCATTCTAATATTTCTTTAAGATTTCTTATTGTTTCTTTATAATTCCTTTGAAGTTTCTTTGAATTTGATTAAAGCTTGCTTAAAATTATTATGGTCTAATTAGAGTTTAGCTAGTATTCTATTACAGTTAAGATTTGGTTGTTGTAATTTCTATTCTACCTTCTAGAATTAGGTGCCCAAAGCATTTTCAAGCAAGACCTCATGTATTACGATAGCGCCATATGGTTAGCTTGTTCCACAAGCTATTATGCGGAGTTAACTCGTTCCACAAGCTACCAACATGTGATTAACTTGTTGGCTAAATTTCTGACCTACAAACACATCTAAAGTCAAAACCTTGTCTATGAAGCTTCTAGGAAGCTTTACTAAAAGACTTTATGAAATTAATCTATATTTACTTATTTCTACCTAATCATATAAGTAATTATTGAAATAAATGTATATATCTATGACATTAGTTGTTGCTCTTATCTTATTTGTGAAGAAAAAAGACAAATCTCTGTAGATATGTGTGGACTATTGATTGTAGATGTGTGTGGACTATTGACTGTAGATGTGTGTGGACTATGTCTCAATAAGATGACATCAAGAATAAGTATCCTCTATCTTTGATTTTGAGACTTCTTGATCATTTGAATTAAATAAAGATCTATATAAAAATAGATCTATGAGGAGCATACAATTTGATGCTTATTAAAAAAAAAAGATGAATGAAAAACTACATTTTGAACTAAGTATGGATATTTCAAATATAACATCATGCCATTTGGATTCACGAATCCACCAATTATTTTTTAACATCTAATAAATAATGTCTTTGTGAGTTTTTTGATGATTTTATTATTTGTTATTTAGACAACATCTTAATCTACTCTAAGAACATAAAAGAGTATAAAGTTTATATTTCTTGTATATTACAAAAATTAAAAGATACACAATTATATACCAAGATAGAAAAGTGTATATTTTATACTATTTAAGTTGACTTCTTAGGAAATATCATCTCAAACAATCGTATTATCATGGATCTTAAGAAGATCTACACTATAATAGATTAAGAGATCTCAAAAATAGTTAGAGATATGCAATATTTTTTAAAATTTGTCAATTATTATAATATCTTTATGAAGAATTTTTTTCAAGTGGTAGTTCTATTTACATGTCTAGTATTTAAAAAAAAGCTTAAATAGAATAATGAAACTAGAGTATCTTTTGAAGTCTTAAAAAAATATATATATTATTACACCAATCTTATATTAGGCCAATTTTTTTCAATACATTCTTTATAGGAGAAAATACATCAAACTTTCCTACAGGTGTCATTTAGTCACAAATAGAAGCCTATGACAAGCTTTACTTGGTAGCTTTTCATTCTATGAAAAATTTTAATAGCAGAGATTAACCATGAAATCTTTGATAAACAACTTCTTGCAATCATGGATTCATTTCAAGAATGGCATCAATATGTAGAAGGTGCCTTGAGTCCTATCACCATATATATAAATCACAAGAACCTTAAGTACTTCATGTCGACACATACTTTGAATTGTCACTAAGCCCGTTGAAACATATTTTTATCAAGATTTGATTTCAAGTTCACTTATCACTTTGAAAAATAACAAGATTTGTTAGATGCCCTTTCTAGACATTCTTATCTTGTACCAAAAGGAAGAGATATAACTTTTGATCAATAAGGAACAATTTTCTTGAAGCTAGAGTATTTTTACCTTCAATTAATAAAACCAACATTGATTGTTGATTCAACCTTTTACAAGCAAGTTCAATTGCGTATATCTTCTAATCCTCTTGTTTATGAAATTAAGAATAATTATTTTAAGTCTTATGAAACTACTAAATTTGAATTTAAGAATAAACTACTCTACTTTGAAAGATGATTATATATTCTAAAAGGTGAAGCACAATTATGTGTTCTTCAAGTTCGTCATGACTTTCTAACAGTCGGACATTTTGGATACAATAAGACACTAGAGCTAATATCTAAATATTTTTAATAGCATCAAATATGGAAGGTAGTCAAAGACTTTGTACAATCATGTGATATTTTTTCAAAATCCAAAATTCCTCATCATCAACCTTATGGACTTCTTCAATTGAAAATAGTAAATATAATCAAAATATTTAACCAAATATGTAATTTTGAATGTATCAAGATAAAAAGAAATATTTGAAATATTATCTTAATTTATTTTTTTTATAAAAATATTAAAAATGCTATTGTATTTCTTTAAAAAAAATCAAGTAGCAACATCTATGTCAATTCAATATTTCAAAAAAATATTAACATTATGTTTTTCAAAAATTATCAAAAATAACCTAGTTTTGGCAATGAATTTGTTTAATTTATAAAGAATATATTTCCAAAATCCAAAATTCTCTAATGATAGGTTATGGCATCCTTAACAATAAGATTTTACATATTAAACTCAATTAGAATCCAGTCAAGAAATTTTGAAGTAGAGAAATTTTGGACATAAAAGGTCCATAGTAGTAGTAAAAGGTAACAATCAACAATGCCTAACTAGGAAAATGATTTCTTTATGAAGGAACTTGTCCTCAATAGTGAGAGAATTGGAGTAACTTATGAATAGACAACACTCAAAATACCCCCTAGTAGATTTCATCATATGAAAAGTATAAATACGGCCATACAACAATACATAATCCCACTAGTATCAACTTGATGTAAAATCATTCTAGAACATGCAAAGACACTACGAGTCACTGAATTGATTCACTTGGATATTTAGTATAAAAAATGCAATTATTATACTTAAAATTACAAATTTTGTGAGTTAGTAGTAGAATTTTTAGGAAAAAAAATGAAGATAGATTATTAATAGTAGATATGCATCCTAAGATGGAATTTATTAAGACAATTTCTATGATGAATATGGTTTTGTAGCTAATATTAGATGATGACTCAATAGAAGTAGCCCTTATTGTCAAAAGAAAATAGAACTTTAGTATTAGTGGTTAAAAATATATATATATATATATATATATATAATATTAAAAAATAAAAAATTGTAAGTTAGAAATAAATCAAAGAATAGAAAAAGAAAAATATAGTAGAGGAAAAAAGAAGGAAAAGAAAAGAAAGAAGAAAGAGAAGAGAAAAATAAAAAAAAGGAGAAAAATAAAAATAAAAATAGAAGGGTGATCAAGAAGACAACAGGCTGCCCCTGAATAGCGGCAGTCTCTTTGTCGATAGTGGTCAAGCCGCCCCGGATTCCCCCTCTCTTTTTTTTCAATGGTTTTTTTGTTTTCTGATTAGCAGCCCCCAATAGGCACTACTATCCTCAAGGAGCAATAATGGAGGCAAGGAATCTAAGTTAAGAAGGAATCAATTAAGGTTTGATGTGTTAGGATTTTGGATGAATTTTATTGAGTGAAGTTCAAATTAAAGAAGAATTCTTAAACATAGATGAAGTAGGTAGATGAAATGTTATTCAAGAGTAAATTCTCATTCATAGATGATTTTTTTGTCAATGAATGAACTTTGGTTAAAATTAAATAAAACAATAATAACAATGATAATAATAAATAAAGGAAAAAAAAATTAAAAAAATAACTAAAAGAAGGAAATTTTTATAGCATTAAATTGTTGAGAGATTTATTATGGTGAATGTGAAATAATTGCAGAGTTTTGGATTGATTGCTTGGATTATTTAAGAAATATAAAGAGTGATTTGATTAGGATTTAATTAATAGCTATACCTTCCAGAATTCACAAAGTTAATCACTTGTGAACTAAATTAAACTTCAAACTAGTCGAGGTTTATTTTAGCTCACAAACACCTTGACTTGACACTGCAATTAAGTATACTATGACAAAAGATCAAAGCGCTTCAATGCCAAAAAGATCAAAACCTCCAATTCAAGTATTGCTATATACATTGCCCGCGGAAGGACACAATTGTGTCCCTATTTTAAAATTCCAACATGTAACTTGGCCGTGAGAACCTCACAAGGAAGTGCAGATGCAAAAATCAGTCTGATGGATCACTTCATCACCTTCGTCAGTCCCTCCTTCAGGGGCTAACATAGTCGGCTGGCTCTTTTGAGCAAGACCAACCAGTTGAGTAGAACAATGACCCTGCATTTAAATCTATACCAGCTAGTGTCTACAGCAGGTGACTAACCTTGACGTGAGCGAATGCAGCAGATGTCTATTTCAAAGTGTAGATGAATTGTAACTAGCATCCACAGCTGCAATGATTTTGTTGTGCAAGGACTTTCCACAGCAAGCTATAATGCCACGGTCCAATCCTTCCAAAAACCGACCTTTGGAGAAGTCGAGAGGCCGGCCACCTGCGTCTGTTACCACACCACCAGCTTCTTGGACAATCAGCACACCTGCAGCGTGGTCCCAAATCTTCTCCTTATATCCAGCTTTTGCAAACTTCATGAAGATCTCTGCATCACCCCGAGCAATGGCTGCGTATTTGGCCATACTGTAGACTCGCAGCGGCTGATTCCTGGTTAAATAGAAGAGTCGACTAACTTAGATCCAGGACTTAGAAGTCTACAGTATTGCAGCTTTAAGAATTTGTTGATTAACATAAGGATTAAATTATACAGGTAGTGGACTCTGGAAGAAAACCCACGTCACTGTCAACACGATGCTAAGCTGAAGAATATGGCACTCGCCATTTAGTCGGTAAATAATGACCGTGACCTCGGTTATGCACGTAGAGAGGAGACCAGAAAGTATCGTTACATTTGAAATTCAGGGAACTCTAGCGTCTACCGAAGTGAATTAAAAAATCTACACAACAATGCCGGTAGTTGAAGCTGGATATCACACGGCAATTCCAAGAGCATGAAGGCAGAGGAGACATTTAAGGGGTTGGAATATAAAACGAATGGAAAGGTTTGTCACCTTAAACCCAAGGTATCTGCTAGACCAGCAGTAAAAGAATGACTAGAATTGGCCTTCTCAACTGGCTCACAAAAGGTCGCTTCTGTAGGATCAACAACCGAGGAGACACACACCTCACGAGGAGCATGAAACTCGTTAAATGTTTCTCCATTGAAAATCATCGGCTGCATCCATGCTCGACCTTCTCCTTTCTGAGCTGTCATAACACATCCCCTGTGCCAATGATTGGAATCTGGAGGCACAATCTTCATTGCCATACGGTAGTACCTGTTGAAGGATTTCACAATAGATGTTACACGAACAGACATACTCTCTGAGAATGCAAAAGAGCTTCATACGAATAAGAGACACTGATGTCAAACCAAAATGAACATTAAACGCATTGGCTACATTGACGGCGTGCCACAATGAAAATCTGAACTCGGGATTTGATTGGATTTGACAAGAGGTATTTGAGACATGCTTACTTGTGATGATATCCCAACCAAGCGGGCCTCATCGGAAAATTTGGGCATCCCAAGACTCCAAGCACAACTTCACCATCGTCTACAAGGGCCAGGGCAACCGCATATTGATCCCCACGGACAAATCCCAACGTGCCATCCACAGGATCAAGCACCCAGTGACGCCCTGTAGGACCACCGAGGGTGGTTCCTTTGTTAATTAATTTGAGCACTTCATAGGAGCCAAGTGGCTGCTTTGGAGGTGCAATACCGACCACCGAAGCCTCACATAAGCATTCATTAACTGCATTGACGACCCTTTGTGACATGTCTATGCCACTTTGGCCTCTAAGCCCTTTCGTGTCTTCTTCAGCCACCATTGGGATCGCTTCCCCTTGAAAAGATTGGGAAAGAACCCAGCTTACAACAGCTTGCACTCCCCAATCTGTCCTCACGCCAGCAGTTAAGAGAATATCATTAGCACATTTGTCTGCTAGTAACTCTTTCATCGCTGTCCTAATTCACTTAGCTCTACATTAAAACACGTGAAGTCTTCACGAATTGGTATGTAAGACATCAATGTCAACATTAACAAGTCTTTAAAATCTTTACGCTTCACGAAATTCTCGACCATAGAGACTGGCCTGGAACTTTAGTGTGTGACCCTGTAGAATCAAACTCATGATAATTCATAGATGCATGTTAGTACACAAGTACCTGCCACAGTAATTAAAGACTTGTCCTTCTTTGACCCTGCCTTCTCCTCCTTACGAAGTAAACGCTCTTGAACACGTTGACTCAGCATGCAGGCAAGCTGCACCGCTTGAATAGCGGCTGCCATTTCTCTACCGTATTTTCCCTGCAAATCTGTTTTGATTTTTATCTGGCTTTCTTGAAGACCAGTTGGCCACCGATCCCACTCTTTGACTGGCTCCACATCCGCCTCTCTCTGTGCTTGTTCTATGACAGACAGTGGCTGCTGACCATCAAATAGTCCCACGGTCTGCGAAGGGTCGGGAAGAATTGTTGCGAGATCTTCAGGTATGACTTCTAAGAACACAGGTTCAGAGCTCGATTGTGGTCTGTAATCACTACGAGGTTCTTGTAGAGGAGCATTCCCAGAACCTGACAACGAACCTTGTATGTAAGTATGACCATATGGTCTACTGTTGGAGATTGTACTGCTTGTTGAAGATGCTGACTGGCTCACCTGCTACACATAACACCGACCGAAAAACACTCAGCATTTTGCAAATTGAAAAATTTTGAGCCTCGTCTAAACCACTCAAGATACACCAAACAGTGCAATAAAACCTTTCGTGTGTCCATGAAAACCTAAACCTCCATTATTCTCATGCAGAGCCCATAAGGATACATGATATTAAAAATTAAATCGAGGCGAAAGGTTGCTCCTGGGAAACCTCACGAATAGCGCATTGGCTGCATTGATCAATGTCCATGACCCAGATAGTACCTTAAAAATAGTCACTAATCAACTCTCCTTTATTGACATTGAGTTTTCAAATAAATCAAGATTTTCTTGTAATGCGATACCTCAAAAAATGTGAACTATAGTAAAATTCATTACGAAAAATTACCAGGTCTGTCAAGCAAGTAGAGTTATCTTCAAAGGAGAGCAAACGCATTAAAAAAAAATCATTCTATACACAGAATGCAAAGGTCACGTTTCAACGCTTCTACGGCCACGCCCTAGTTGATGGCAGTCCACGACAACTCTAGAGATAGAAACATCTTTCGCGGACTTAAGTGAAAGCTCGTGGTTATTTTGACAAACCTCTCCAGAAACAGAACGCCCATTTTCCGACGACTGTTGCAATTCTTCGGGTCTACCCTCCTCGCTTTCTGTCCCGTCAGACGGAAACTTTGAGAAATCCGTACCTTCACGTGACTCCATTGACAGTGCTCCATTATCATGAGCCTCCCGGAATTTCTTCTCTTGGTCTTCCTGCCAGAATTTGCCCATTTCGGACAAGCGAACAACCAATTCTTCCTCCTCACCTTCCTTGGTGTCTACCCTACCTTCTCCTTTCACCTTGTTCGCACCTGTGTCAGGACCTGCATTAAATGCTCCTGTACAACGTCCTCTTCGTTCCCCACTTCTCGTGTCCGCCATTCCATACAGGACCCTTCTCATGGTGCCCCCGCTGTGAAGAGGGTTGACTCTTGAACCCGTTGCATGTGATACGCTCGCAGGAGGCACCCAGCGCCATGACGAAGGCAAGAATTCGGTCAGAGAAGAATTCATTATATCGTAACGAAAGACCACCTGTAGAGTATCTTGACTGATACATCTATTTCTGCAAAGCTGTCGGCCGTCTCCAATGCTCGCAGAGCAAACGCGGAGGAGAGAGTTGGTGGCCATTCCTAAGCCTCTGCTTCTCTAATGTTCTAATTCGCCGCCCCAAATGCACATTTTTGTGCACAAATTCGAACAACAAGTAAAACTCGTCGAAAACGGAAAAGAAAAGTTTATTAAAAAACACAAAACAGAAAAAACAAAAGACAAAACAAAACAAAACCACACACAAGCACACTCCCTTCAAAACCCCTACGATATAAAGGACTTCATCACAAATACCAGCGAAAGCTTCACCTGACACCTATCTTCCCCACTCGAGGCTAAGGACCCCTCCAGTCTGAAGCAGAAGGGGTTCAAATTACGCCAGTAAAAGCAAGAGGAAACACCAACTCTAGCTCACAAACCTAAATTTTCGGTGATTAGAACGCGAATTCGAGCTGCACAACACAGCTCAACGCAAATGTGCTCTGAAGCATAGCAGCGACCAACCCAAGAGCCATGATCAAAGCACCACGTTCCTTGATTGAAGCTTCGTCTCCCCCTAAACCTACTTACCCATACAAACTCATGGCTGCCACGGTTTGGAATCCCCAAACCAAAATCCCGACGGGCATAACCGTCATCTTACATCCCGCTCTTCATTACACCGCTCTGCCGCAACCCCGTGCAGCTCACAGCAGCTCAGAGCTGGATGGAGGGAGTATCAACGGAGTCGAAAAAGTGTCATCAGTATTCGGGGGAATGTTACTGTTGACGAAGATGATGATTTCTAATGATGCGGTCTGGTGGCCTAAATTAGGATCAGAACGAAGGGCATGTCCCATCCTTTATCGTCGATTCTCCTTCCTCATTGGACAGAACCTTTGTTTTGTTTTCCTGGTTTTCGTGAATCCCAACCCTTGCCAGGCGTTGGCCTCTCTAGCATAAAATCCCATGTCCTTGATCCGTTTCAGACCAAGCAACTGGACGAAAATATATGCTTCCCCTGTTTGATAATAGTTGAAATGGTGATTTCAAGCAGAACTCTAACTGCACGAGCAGGCTCTGGTTGGATGGATGGAGAGCCCCCACCATGGACCGGTTCACACCACAATGCAAAACACGTCAAACTGTGATCGATTCCATGCCGTGCTCGGGATTGCCGGCTCACGCTCTCTCTCTCTTTCTTTTGTTACAAGTGCGTTTGGGAACGGTTCCACAAATTTGAACAACGTTGTCGCTCAGCGAATGTGATGATGAAGGGAGATTTTGAGCTGCTCCCGGATTTCCTCCAACTCTGTAGCCGCCCCTTCGCACCCAGTCTATCTTTTGGGTCCAGAATCGTACCATCTATCATCGTCACAGCCCCATTTCTCCACCACAACCAGGACTTATCATCTTCTTCGAACCCATCGCTTGTAACCGATGTAATGGCGGGGTCATGCTATTTCCCTGCAGGACAATTGAAGCCTCACGTAGTTGTTAAGAAACCATCTCCAGTTGCTCTCAACTCCAACAAGCGCTCTTTTCATGCAGACATTCGCAACGTAGACCAAGCCTGACGCTAATATCCTCGTAAGAACTTCACCATTTAAGCATCCCAGCATATTACATCCTCATGTGAGCAAGATGGCTTGTCGCGGCCACCATTTCAATCTGGTCATTCTTACGTCTGATTCCAACCCACGGCAATTTCCCTCTAAAGCCGAATACTTACTGCAACCACTGCATCGTCTCCATCCGCTTTGCCACATCGGTGGATTACTGGCTCCTTTGCTGCGGAACTAAAGTGATCATTTGAGATGAATGACATCAATTGCTGAATAACCATCTGGTTGCCAGGATGTCTATCTGCAAATCAACGTTGATGTTCTGAGGAACTAGGTAAGTTTGACACAGGGAATGTGAACGATTTGGACTTGGAAGGTACCTTCACCGAGAATGGAATAGTTAACCTCCATGCAAGATTACCAACCGATCCTCGTGGGGGCAGGATGTCCGGCGTTAGGGTACATGTATGGCAGGCATTGCAGGTTCCATTTGGGAAACCTTATCGATGTCTCCACGGCATCAGAAGCAGCTTGCTGCAAGCAGACTGAGAGTGGCAACTATGTCTCAGAGCATGCTACGGTGCATCACCGAAAGAGTTCAGCAATGCGTCCTGCGAGGTGCCCAACTGAATCGGCCCTGGTAAGAGTTGCGATTTTATTTCAGGTTGTGCAAAGTGGCACCAACTCCCTACGCAGGCAGACTAAAGTTAGTGTAGCAACTCTTCGGTATAATTCAATGCTGAGAACATCTACCCTTCGAGTTGCATGAAGCACTGCTTCGATGCCATTGCTTTCACAACAACCGCAATTTCTTTGGTGCAGAAGTACTTGGAAAGAGAGTTTGCCGAGAATCCAGAGAGATGCGCCAAACGGGACCTTGGCCACCTTGAGATCCGTGCTCCGCACAACATTCACTTAGTAAGACCTAAATAACCACTCCTACACAAAAACCTTGGCACAATTTTGTAGATGACCATCTAAAATTCGGCAATCTACCATCGAAATGTGGAGGAATTTCTAAAAAAACTCCATCATTCTATGTCTGACTCATCCTGGAGATGTAGGAATTTCAATACCTTTCAAGGTTTTGGGTTTGCTATCAAAGTATGAATCCTGCAAGAGATAACTGAACTTCTGTGAGCCCCAACAGATATCGAGAATGAACGACGTTTTTTTGACTCAGACGTCTCTTAATGTTCAATCTCTTCTCTCGACACCTCTCATCAACCTTATTTTAGGTTGTTACTTTAGGCTTCTCGCAAGTTTCAATCCATCTCAATCTTGACGAATACATTCCATGAATCTCTTAGCAGAAACAAGAGGGTGCAGCTAGGAGGAGAGAAGAAGGCTACACCAAGCCAGAGTTAGAGCAGGATGTTGACGACGAAACCGTGGCTCAACGATTAAGGCAATAACACCTCCGAATCACAAATATCATCAAATATGTCAGGGTGTAGAGATTTCTTTAAAAATATCACAATTCAGAAGTCGACGGTGAATGTTGCGAACAGCTGAGACAAAGAAGGGGAAGGTCTTGCCGAAGGGGCTGGCAAGATCCGGGAGTGGGCTTGGTGCACTCGCTTCGCTACATGATCCACACCAGGATCTGTGTTCTCCGGAAAACACTTTCGGTTCGCCCCTGGAAGCGTGCCTGGACTGTGTCGACCAACAAGACGAACTTAGCTTCCAGGTCGAGCTCACAAACTGTCCATCGCCGGCGGAGCCTGTGATCGTTCCGAGTGTGAACTCGTCGATCATCGTTGACCAAAACTGCACTTCGAATGAACCCCTGGAAGAAGACCTTGGAGATGACATGGCCGTGGGTTTGAAGGACTTGCAATATGATCATCCTGAGCCTAGTAACGATTCGGATCGCATCATGGCCAAGGTTGAAGTCGAAGGAGAAAAGCAGAATGCACATGCGAAGGATGCACACGGTACTAACTCGTTTCAGAATCTTGGGGGAAAGCGACTTGGGCTGCCTACAGAATCACCTCCACAGTATCATAGTATTAATCCAAAGCTTTTCTGCATAGAAGAGAAGCAATTACGATTTATTTTGTGTAGCAACTGCTGGATCCACCAATGCTTATATTCTTCCTGGGGTGTGACCTCATGATGTCTTCGCCTAACTTTTTGTTTTGACACATATAAGCAGCGCCTATTCCTGCATGGAGGGCCTCTCGGATCGCGATGGAGAAATAATTGTTGGTGCAAATTTGTCTGGTCTCACTGGGTTTGATACGGTGGCAGCCAGGTGCAATTTCTCGGGAGATCTGCACCAAGAAGAATACGTGAGCCAGCATGAAGAGCCTATGGACAATGTGGTCAAAGAAACTTTCGAGCTGATTCACGCGGCTGAATGTGGCAAGTTATCCGTTCCTTGTGTTACGCGCGCACACACACACACCCTTCATACCCTTCGAAACTAGCGTGGAATCCTCCGGCCTGATCAGCTTGGCCTTCTTCTGAGCACGGATTCTTCCTCCATGACAGTGCTTAGATATCTAGTCAGCGATGTATTGACATGAACCCAATCCACACTCATGCAGGCATGCCATGCTTTGGCGATTTTCTTGTACCTCAACAAATGACCTTCGTTTCGACCTCGGAAGCACAACAGCTGCATTAATTAACCGTCTGGCAACCATGTCAGAGGTATTGCAGGCTGAAGTTAAGGGTTCTGGGGAAGTGCTTGTGTGTGTGGCTGTGTACAGAGGAGAAACACAAGGTGCTGCTTTGGAAAAACAAAATCCGTATCGTTTCGCTGTTTCATGGGGTCATCAGCATTGGCAAGGTTCTCGAGGAAGAGAAAGCTCTGGAGGCGTCGGAGCAGCAGGCACGGCTACCTTGTCGAACCTACCATTGGTCTCAAAACCAATTTAAGCATCGCGGTAATTTAGCAACCACAAGCTTCGAGGCTCAACGCAGACCGACACTATGATGTTTTGCATTAATCAAATGACTTTAGTTTCGTTTTCGCAGGCAAAAACTACCGCATGAATCTCGGGTTGCAAAACAAAGTGCTACCGTACTTCGCATCGGTTGATGTGATTACATGACACAAATAATCAAGGCTCTGATAAATCATAGCTCAAAGTTTAGCTTGTGGCAATGCATAAAATTTCGAGGTACTTGTTTTAACTGCATGTGTGAAATCTCGGACCAGTTCAGAGATGTGTGAATATTACGTGAAATTCATAACATGTTGCCAATTGAGGTGATTTATAACAATTCCTGTACAACCCCACATTGTCTTGCATAGACCTTTAGTAGCTCTGCAACAATCATCACGGAGAAGGCTAATGTATCAACTCTTCAAGGTTTCTAATGCTTGGCTTCTGTGCAGTTAAGCCTGGGAGTGTTGGTTCTGGACCTCACGTGGTTAGCAATACTCTTCGCAATCTCAAAACAATGATCTTTAGTCAAATGAATATATGTCATAGAATACTTGGACAACTTATGGTTGACATACCGGTGGACTATCCTGTAAAAATAGGTGTTAAATTTATTTTATAAATAGACTTTGTCTACGTACAAGGTTTTGAGTAGACTCCTAGGAGTGGCTGCTTCAATGGTGGAACTTTGAAGGGTCGCCGACACCTTCTCTGTAATCTGTAGGGTGACTGTCGTCAAATACTCTCTCCCACGGCCTTTTTTCCGTCCTAACACTCGATCTTGATTCTATGAATTGGACATCTTGCTTGGTGAGCATGTCGCATTCCTCTCGCACTAGTTTGAAGAGCAACGCCTCTTCCTCTGACTTCCATCCCACGCCAGTTAATCTAGACAGTAACCTGAAACCTATGACAAAACGGGTCACCCACCTATCCCCGACGTCTTCGCATTCGTCGCCAGTGATGGCTTTGTTAGCTTTGTTCAGGGCCAAGTTAGCAGTAGAATAGCATCGCTCAAGATATACATCAAAATTCTCCTTAGGCAGTCTGTGAACCATTCCGTCAAGAATTTCAATAATTTTGCTGTGACGGTATTCCATGCGTTCTTTGCTCATTATCCAGTTCGAGTCAGAGCCTCCACGTTCTACCCGTGGTGCGTTTTCGACATGCGTCGCTGGGCCGTCTGGTTCTTCTGGGTCGTACTCCTTCGTCCTCTCCATGCTTCTGACAACAAGCCCCGCGGGCTTCTGACGGTACATCGACTCCGTTACCGGATTGAACTTGTCCTTACGATTCAAGTGCGACCCATACGACATGATTAACGAGGCTGTATCACCGAGCTACTGGGATTTACAATTTACCTGAATAAGCTGAAGATGGAAGGAATACGCTCACCTGTTCACCAAGACGTTAGAAGAAGCACGAAACAGTCAAAATGAAATACCAGAGAGATGCCTAAACATAGGCAGAGTATACAATAAAAAACTTGAGATGCCCCGCAGATGGCAAAATCCTCTCGAGCTCTCGATCTCGGGTTGCAACCTGCACACGCAAGAGGAGATAAAATCAGAGACCAGAATCGCGTTAGAATCCGAACTGCAAGCGATCTGCAAACAGAGCTGCGTGTCTCCAATGTCGGACGTGACAAGAGCAGAATAATTTCCAAATTGCCTTTTGGTACCTTCTTAAGAGAGGCACTTGGCAGGCAAGCGTCGCGACCATTCTTGTCAACTCCTCCTATTGAATTACATAAGTACTGAAACTTTTTGATTGGATAGAAACAAAATGAAACTGCTATTCCAGCGGAAGGAAATCAACAAGCTTGTTGAAGGTCACTCGCAATAGGAACACTACTAAGGCACAAAAAAGTTGAAATTTCTTTACATTACTCATTCACAGAAAGGCAAACAAACTCTGAGCTGAGTCTCAACTTGGACGAAGCATAAACTTCAGATTGTAATTGATATGTAATAATCATACAAGACTTCGGAGATTGATGGGAAGGAACCAATGTTACTATCGGACAAATCAGAATGCATTAGAATTAAAACGAGATGAAAAAACACAGACACAACAGGGAGCTCAGAGTCCAGAATAATGGACGTAAAGGCCGAATTGTGCATGAAGCTGTCTCATGAGAATGTGGACGCTCTGGAGAACGGAGCGTGAAAAATTACAACATTAAGGCTGACTAAATTTCGATTCTGAAAGGTTTTATGATTCACCATGTACATCTAAAAGGATGAATGTGGCTCTTAAAAAAACGAGCTGAGCATGATCCGAACTAGAAAAGTCTAGACAAGCGAACGAAACTGAAGGGTAACGAGACATGCCCACTGAGGGGCCATTCGACATCCATGGCTCAGGCTCCCGAGCTTTCGAAAGCAGTAAGAAATACAGCTCACTGAATATCATAGTGAGGAAGGTAAAAGCTGCTGCAGCCTCGAATAAACTCTTTCGCACTTCTCGGCATGTGACTCTGTCTCCAAAATAATTGTAATACTTTTCTGTTTGGATTTTATTTTGAGCTGCACCAGCGATCAGAGCAGACGTGGCAACAACGAAGCACATCCTGCGAAAATTGCATGTCTAAAAGCTCAATTTTCAACTAAGAAGTTTTCCAAAAATCCAATACCAATTCTAGTCATTGAAACAGTTAATAAAATCAACAGAAAAATCCGTAGTATTTCGGCAACAGGAGTCAGATTGTATCTACCATGACAAAAGAAACATCAGCACACCGAATGTCTTGGCACCTCCAGGTTTGACACCACTCCCACAGCAAAGGCAGCGTGAGGCTAACATGATGAAAACTTGCGAAAAGCGCAGGAACATGAAAGACCCGACAGCATAACCGGTTGCTACGTCGGAGGAGTATTGACATTTCAGAAACCGAGTTTTAGGATCAATTGCTGGGGTTGCCTGCAAGCAGTACAGGAAACATTCAATCAAGTGACGAACTGATGTCCAGAATGTCAATAAGTTCAACTTCCTTTCATGGGTGCATCTTCTAGTACACTACATGCTCCTCAAGTCTACATTCTTTCCTCATTCATGAATCACGGCGAGGAAAGAGGAGAAAATTCACTATCAAGCAATGACTACAGCAGAATGCATACTACACAAATACAGGACGATGAGTGAACCTTGCTCCGGTGCGCAATGGCTGCAAGAGCAAGGCCAAATGCGACAATGTAAAAAAGGAGGGTGACTCCAAGGGTCAGTGCTTACGCCATTTTGAAGAAAACCAAACCCCTGCATAACCAGACACCAGTTGAAGTTTTCCTCGTCGTTAGCTTTATTATATGAGCGAAATGTACTCTGCAAGGACTGTAATGGATCAAATAAGCTAAAGAACAAACTACACGGTATTCAAGCATGCCTTTTCTAGGTCTTTTCTAGGACGTATTTCACTTCCAATTGCAGAGAATCAAGGTCAAGGAATAAATGTGCACACAGTAGACATTTACTGTATGCTCCAACTGAACCAGGTTCGGACTCTATTATATCAGCAAGAAAGAGAGTCCTACTTTGAGCAGGAAGCTTGACTGGGATATCGCATAACGAAACTATCGAGTTAAGTATCTAAACGCATGTGAGCAACCCAACAAACAACTCTAATGCCCACAGCACTGCAGTTGAGAAGCAACAAAACCATATCCATTCTCTGAAACGTGCAGCCCATCAAACAGACAACAAAACTGATTCAATTGATGTGTAGCGAACTGTACATACCAAACTGAAACCAAACTCCCTGGACGATCCCAGCCTCTACCTCAGCTCCACTAACGTCACATAACCGAGGAAAAGATGGTAGTGACAATGCAAAACTACCGAAAAGAAAACAACTTGAAAGCAGTGCTTCAGAAGGCGAAAAAAACTACAGCGGCAAGTGCCAATCGGACACAGACAATGATCCAGTCAGAAGCGGCCGATCTAGAACAATTGTGGCACAATTTTGAAAAGCACTAAACCGTGACCGAAACAGAGGGAACAAGGACTTGCCCTGCATGGTGGCTGGACTGAATGGCGGCCAGTTGTGGAAGCAACGCCTACACTGAATGCCATTGATGAACAGGTCCCTGGAAGCCGCAGTTCGGGGCTTCGTCATAACCAATTTAAACGAATAATTTCCAGGTTCAGAGTGTGTGTCCAGCACAAAAAACAACTTCCATCGTGCCTCAAGCGTTGTCTGTTGCCTCTCTTCACAAACCTTCCCGCTCCGTGCATCGTATATAACCCGGAAGCTGTTCGTGGCTGCATTACATGCATCTAAGATTCCAAAAAGTTGGAAACGGATTAAGCAATGCACCAGCTCCATTTGTTACGACAATAAAAGAAAAAGAAAACACAAAAATAAACAAGAAGAAAAGGTTGACGGCGTCTCCGACGTCTGTCTGGCGCACTTCTGAATCTCTGATCGGGTGATCACTTGGTAGATTGAGCACGTCGTCAACGGTCTCCTGACATCAAGGAATACTATCAAAATTGGTGCATGCTTTCATATTTTCAGAAACCCACAAAAAGCCACAAGCTGCAGAGCAGAGTGAGCTCCAGGTCCGCCATTGTGATCCGGCATCAACCCAACAACCAATGCAATCAGTTGTGACCGAACACGACCACTTCATCTACCACTCCCCATCGTAGATCTAAGACGAAGAGGTACCGTCTCCGTAGCCCTTCAATCTGTCACTTCATTTTTTGTGCCATCAACCCAAAAACCCCAGGAAATCGGAAACCTAGTTTTTAAAATATTTTGTTGCCTATGCAAGAGCAAAAAGAACTACTGGATTTTTGTCAAAATTTTGTTACATTTTTAATATGCAAGCTTAACAATCCAAGGGATAAATTGTAAAGATTTGATGAGATTTGAGGAAGTTGGTTTAGTCACTCTAAGAATCAAAAAAGTTAATTAGGAAATCAAATCTAATCTTAATAGCTAATTCAATGTAAAATTAAGTAAAGTTATAGAATTCGTTTTAAACTACTATATTGATTGGAATCTTTCATAAGACGATTTTAAAAATTTATTAGGTGAAAAAAATAAGAATCAATGAAGTGTTAGTATTTGAAGTTCTAATTTGGAATCAATACCAAATATGGAATTTTAATGAAGAAAATAGAATTGTTGAAATATTATTAGATAAATTTGGGATTGGATATTATAAAAATTCTAATAGAGAATTGAATTTAAAAAATTAAAAGTTCAAGTATATTCATATTAATTTCATATTCAACTCTATTAATACTACAATATTCTAAAACTACTACTAATGACCTATACATGTAATACTTTCACTCTTATTATGGTTGTCTTGATTTTCACTTGTTTGTACTTCTTTAATATAAGGAAGAAACATATATATATATATATATATATGAATATAAATTGCACTAATGTATTAAAAAGGTATTTAAGTTCTCATACAATTTTTATTATTGTCACAAAAGTAATAGGTTGTTTGTAGCAAAAGAATTATTATTGTTATTTAGCAAACATTTTATATGGCCTACCTTGAACACCCTTTTAAGCACAAATCTTTAACTATAAGTTTTAAATTATTTAAAAATAAGAAACACAAATATGTCTCTCATAAAATATAACACAAAAGGCTTTTAATTCACAACCTTGTAAGTATTAAGGTCTAAAAGTATTATTCAAAGAATACAAGCATATTGGACCTCTTAAATTTTAATAATCCACTTATTATCATTCTAAATCATTCTTTGCTTTATAATAGTTTTTAATATAAAAATATAAAAATGTTAAAAATATTATTATAATCAAGAAATATCTATACTGTAAGATTTAAAATATTATTATTTTAAAAAAAAGTAAAAACTTTAATTGGTGAATTTTGTGAATTTTTCTTATATTTAAGTTATCTCAATATGTTTAAAAACATCTAAGTCTTATAAATACTTCGAAAATTTTATTTTAAAATTTAATTCTTATTTAAAATCATTAAAAAAATATCAAAAATACCTTTTCCATTTTTTATATATTTATATTTTTAGATCAACATAAAGGTCTTATAATTAGACTTAAAGAAATCTTTAGCAATTAAGATTTAGTTGATTCTATTACCTACTTTAATTCTATCTAATATGATTATAATTTGATAAGTTGATAAACTCTTCAATAACTTAATAACTTACTATTCAATTCATACAATTAACCACTTTTCTTCGCACCACCCTAAAAAATGACACGTGTCGCAGTATCACATAGCTAATATTCGTGACATTCAAGAGTCGAGGGGCAGGTATCAGGATGAAAAATCGTCCGAAAATGAACACAACTCATCCACTTTGAACGATATCATTTAATCCGACGTGGAGAATGACCATTGGTGGGTGCCACGTGACGGGGGAATGGCCATCCACGTCGGCGCGAGGTGCCTACGTGGATGGATGGACCCATTCAAACCAAGTCCTTTTTTAAAGGCCGCCCCGCCAATTAGAATAAAGGTTTTGGGGGTGGTGGTGGTGGGAACGGGTCAAGGCACGGTACACGCAGCGTCTTGAAGGGGTCAGGATGGAAATATTCCATAGTGTGGGAGTATCAGAGATAAGGGGGGGGGTCGCGTTTTAGGAACCGTGCGTGATATCAGGCTACAAACGGCGCATGCTGACGACGTGGAGATGCTGAGTTGGACTGCTCTGCTTGGTAATTGCAACGCATTTGGAACGAAGTGAAGAGTGGCCTGACGAAGGCATTCAATTTGGAATTAATTATTTTGCAAACACACCAATTTTTTTTATTAATCTAGCATCTAGCGTACTTCTGAAGGTTGAAATTATCATCATGGGGAAACATGGACCGGATGAACTATAATTATTTGTTTTGTTTTGTTTTGTATGAGAGTATAGTCTAAGTTGGCAAAGTATAAATTAAATTTTAGTTGATAGATAGAATATTTTTTTTGTGAAGTGTATAGAATTTCGTAGATTCTGGTATTAATATAATAATACTACATGATATTTGTACATTTGCAAACCCTTTTCTTGCTTTTGAATATGCTTAAATAGACAGTGTTATAATTTGAGCTACATGTTATGAGAAATACCTCAGTGCATACTCAGCTGACCCTGTATCATTTGAAAGATATATACATATTCACAATTCTTCAAAAATAATCTTGTATTGCCTATATATAAGGTAGCCAATCCATTGTCAACCCTTTCCCTCCCCAATTTCCAACATGTAGGCCTGTCAAATTCTGTTACTCAAGCAACTAGGTCTAACATCCACATTGATTAGAAATGGGTTGAGGGTTGGTTAAAATGATGTTAAATTGTGAGCATTAAATAAATTTCATTGTACTTGGAATGGATATGCATCAATTATCAATAGATGGTAGTTGTTGATTGGTTGGGATGGGATAATAGTATAATTAGGTGCCACACTTCTCGCTATTGTAAAAGTTGGATTCTTAGTTTTGTAACCCACCAATGATCTGAATTAGGTTGGTCTATATATTGAAAATGAGTTGAAAAGAATCTTCAACTAAAACATTTATACTATTCCATTTTTGGACCAAATAGTGCAAAAACATTTAGAATCCTTCTCATTTCTATTTCCATACATGGAGACATTTTTATTTTATTTATTCACTTATTGTAAATATGCTGAAATGCTTAGGTTATTGGAAATGGGTCATCTACCTCATATGTGCACTAAATTCTTAACCTTTAAATAATGTACCTTATTGAACTGCATGCACACTGCAAATATTCAAGTCCTATTAAGGTTTTTTTTAAATATATAAGAGTGTAAATCATGATAAATTATAAGTTGACACATGACACACAATTTTAAGAAGATTATCAATCTAATCTACATGAGTCACTCAAAGGTTGTAATTTTATATTCTGATACAGACATGAATGGGGGACTGATGAAGATATTCACCCAATTTTTCTATGAACACAACCCACAAATAATAAAAATAAAAATAAAACAAGAAAGACTCCAAAACAACAAGAAAACAAAAGGAATATGCTTCTGTGAACAAAAATGTTGCAATCTGTGGATAACCCAGAAAGGAAGAAAGCGGAAGGAGTGGATTGGTGCTTTAGGGTTTAGGAAAGGACGCAAGCATTAATGGGGCCTCTGACGTCATGCGGCGATGAGTTTCCCACACAAGCTGGTTTTGTTGGTCACTGGGTCAGCATCCGCTTTCGCTCCCTCCAAGATGCTTGTTTTTCCCTTTGTTTTGAGCGGCTGTGTGCTTCCTCCGAGCTGGGTACCTTTGTCCACATTGACTACGTCATATGGATTCCCTTGACTTTGCCGATGCAGATGCAAACTACACTCACTGAACGCTCACCACATGAGGTTCCCAAGGAGCCGTGACGATTCGTGCTTCGGTTCCCATGCGTGGCAGTCATTTATCGAGATTGGTTCCCGCAAGAGTGTTCTTCAGGCTGGTAAAGTGCGGACAGGATGTCTGCGAAGGCAGGTATGCGTTTCTGTAGAATGTGGAATTTGTTCGTGCTCGGATTTCACGTTGAATGGGATTAGTATTTCATCTACTGTTTTTGTTGATCAGTATTTCGTGCCAACTATAGTTAAGGTGGTGGTGGGGAACAAGGTGATGAGTTGGATAGGGAACAGTAAATAGATCTTGTCGTAATTGACATATGGAGGTGCGCAGTAAGCATGGAGTGTGTAGAGAAATTACTCAGTTTAACACTTTAAAAATGTTTAACGTAAAATTGTTGAGTTAATAGTAGGGTCGCTAAATTGTTCCAAAATGTGTAATTTGACATCTTAGGAAAAGTATGTGGGAGTATAGGCGAACAGTAGGGGAATCGAAGATGGTAATGTTAATTAATCGTAATGGAAGATGTAGGATTGATGGTTCAGATAAACAAAATCCACTGGGACATTCCGCATACTTTATAAATCCATAGTTCCAAAAAACCAACAGTAAACGCGTCATATAGGGCTCTATTTTTTACCCAGCAATTCCATTCAGGTTATTGTCGACACCACGAGTCTTGTCACCTCTCACGAGAACTGCTTGTACACTCTATAAGCCCTTCCATTCCCTTCCCATCGAGGCAGAAAATGAACATTTAGAGTCGCACACTGAAGCATTGTCCACAAAGCTCCCCGCTAATATTATCAGCTATGACATAACACATCGTGGGCCACAGTGCCAAATATGAAAACATCATTAAACTGTGACATTTTCCCTCTCTACGCTGGATTTGTGATAATAGAGTTTAGTTGTTCCTGCCGCCGATATCCTTCAGAGCCGCAATCTGCTCCTCTCCCATAGCAGACATAACAGTCACTACAAGATCCTTGCCTTCGGCAAATCCATCCCTTATCTGCGTCAGGAGGCCCTCGTCGGTGGGCAGGCGCAGATCGTCTTTGGTGACACCATTTTCAGTGAGAAGACTCACCTGGACAAAACATTGGCATATCTCAGACTACAGTGTTCACAACTACAATCCTTTGAGCACTATCCGATTGAACGCCACGGCGAATAAATGTGTGATTAGAATAGGTTACTTACGAATCCATCCTCAGAGATGTCAATGAGCTGGTAATCAGAACGAGATACATGAGGAACCTGCACACCATATTTTACGCAAGTTAACAAAGTCCAGAATGAGAACAGGGGGAGTTTCGATACATGAAATTCAAATCGATGACACACATGATGGACGGCTAGTGAAGGTATCTTACATCACAATTGTGAGAAGACGGAACAATATCCTCGAGCTTCTTCCCAGTGAAGATATCGATTGCGACGAAGTGGCACTTGGCGTGACCGTGCTTCCCAGTCTTCGAAGTAGACACTTCGACAACCTGTAATGTATCAGGAGTAAGTGTCAGAAAATATCCCAGCAGGCGCAGCTGGGTCGTCTTGAGAAATCCAAGAAACGCATCGTAGCGGCTAGGGCGTGAGAGAGACACTACTGTGAAGGACTAAGACCTACCCATGTCATTCCATTAGCAGAGAGCAGCTCCACGACATGACCTAGACCATACAAAAAAACCTCCTAATTACCCATGTAACCCTAAGACACATCGTAAAAATACGCACATCGTCGCATCATACCAAGACTATGCCTACCACACAGGAGAAAAATAAGGAGAATAACGAGAACCCATACATTCCGTGGAGAAAAATCAACGAGAAGAGGAAAAACTAACTAAAACGACTCTCGCCAGATTTGAGCTACATCAAACCCCACATCTCGAAAATAACAAAAACACGCTCTAGAGGGGGGGACCACAACTAATCCTCCAGAGCCAAAATTTCGAAACAAAGGACCACGGTCGCTAGGGTATATGCATACCTTGCAGGGCCTCTGCTTGATGACAAGGTGCGCGCCCTTGCGTATGGTTCCGGCCTGCTGGGGGTAAGTCTTGGACGCTCCGGCGTCGGCCTTGGACTCGAATTGGTGCTCGTCGTCAGACATGATTGAAAAGGGCGTGTGGCTAGCAAAGACGACCAGGCAATGAGCAGCAACCACAGGCCCAAACCGAACCGAAAGAGAGTGGGTCTCTCTCTCCTTTCCTTCCCTACGCCTGAACACAGCAGCAGAGGCGAGACAGAGAGGGAGGAAGAGAAGTAGCGAGGGAGGGGAATAGAGGTTGCAGCGGTCCTCTCCTCAAGATACTTCGCTGGCGGCATAGAGCCACTGTTCTAGCTTCCCCCCCTTCGCCCGCGGCCCGCCCTCCGTCGTCCGATTCTTTCCTCGACGGTCCCGATGGGGCTTGTTTTAGGGCACCGGATCTAGAAGCCTGGCCTGGATGCTGAGGCTCCTCCACTTGCTGCGGTTGGGGACGCAGTGGCCGTCGATTCACCACCTCGGTTTCGACGGTCCCGATCGATTGGGAAAGCGCGTTCGCCGAGTGGGGTTTCAGAGAACTGGGGGGCGGGGGGGGGGGGACTCTCTTTGAATTTACCATTCCAAGGTCTTGTTTTAGGGTTTCCTGGATGGGTCATGTTTTCGTGAAGCTCGCTATTCCTTGCTTCACACACACCCCCCACCCCCCCTTTTCCATTTTTTACATAAAAAGTGGGTTATTTCTGGGTGTGTGTTTGGGGGGGGGGGGGATTGGTTGTTTTTTTTTCACGATGATGTGTTTGATTAAAGGTGAGACTGAGCGTGGGTGGGTTTTTAGAAATTGAAGGTTTAATCATTGGGAGAGTTATTGTATGAAAGGAGCTGTACTTTTAATGAAAAAGTTGATGGACGTGATATACGAGATATTGGATAAGAACTTAAGAGGTTCGTCTCAAATTAAGAAGGTTTGTTTGGCCATTGGATTTTCAGTTGATGTGCAAATGATGTTTCTGAAGTTGGTGGTCCTGGGTACTGCCAAGCCGTCAGATTCCTACAGGGATCTTTGTACACTTGGAGATTCAGGGCTTTCTCCAAAAATTCTCCTTCATACTGTCAGCTCTCGATTTGTATCAACTTCCAAGCCAAAGGATGATAGAGATTTTACCCATTGCTGTCATTTAGTTGCAACGTAAGAACAACACACGGCCGGAAGTATGAAACAGTTGCACGAAAACTAAGAGGAGAACTGCTCGCTGAAACTACACGTACGAAGCGACAGTAGCATAGAATGAAGTGTTGAATTTGTCAGTCTGCTTTGAAAGAAACAGAGATAGGTTGGTTCCCCATCACTCGATAGAACTTACAAAGAAGATTCAATAGAAACAGAGTCTGTAGCACTCTCTCGTCTGGCTTCCATGCTTCCATCCCACGTGTACAGAGGTAAAAAGATGTAAGTTCGTACTTTCAATAATCAATACACAGATGGAGTCCAACAACTTTAGGACCCTAGAGTGCAATAAGCATTGGCATACAGATCCGAGGGTCCAACAGCGACATGACATCCACATCTGACATGATTGATTGGGACGGAATCGCGACGTTGTTGGTAATGAGGAACAACAGCTACTATAACTAGGAAACGCCTACAGAAAATCAGGTAAAGCTTGTAACAACCCAACAACATATCTATCACCAGTATCCAATATTCACAATTCGATAAAAATTGATAGTGACCTGTAAGATGCAGTTAATCTATACACCTATTCTATGTTACAACCTTCAAATCGCCTATTCCTATACAACTGCCAAGCCCGCCAGCAGCTCAACATGGCCATGTTTCCAACTCCGTCACGTATAACAGCCAAGCCTGCATTAAAAAAAACAAGCACCGAAACTTCAGTACAATCAATCCTTTCAGAACAAGAAAGCATTTTTCAACGAGTTCTCACCAAGGATTCATAAGGGCCAGCCTTCCTAGAATATCGTTATCATACACCTCAGACAGTTGAATCTCAAGAAAATGAAAACGTCCAAGGTTATCAAGCTTTAGTGCAAATGCTTACCATGCGCAACTCAAACCTTGTACACAGACGGCCTCGGCGAACAGCAGAACTCGGCCGGATGTGCCCTGGGACAGAGAAGCCAGGCACTACATCCCGCCCATATACTTCAATAAGAATACACAATTTTACATATAATCAGGCGATAGGTCCTATATCATGTAGGTTTGGAGTCTCGTTTCTCCCTCTTGCACATGGAAGACACTCGTTTGAAACTCTTGCGAATGTCATGAAGCAAATGTTGTTGTTTCCAATAATGCTGCGCTGGTGAAACTACGAGCTTGGCAGCGCCAGAACCCACAGCATAGAGTGGTCGAATGGGCCCAGCTCCTTGCACAAACTTGAAAATCTGGTTTTGCAAGATATCTTGTAACCATTCGTTGAGAAAAATCTTTGAAAAGCTGCCTACTCCATGCACACCAGCAGCCTTCACGTGTTTTAGGTCGAGCTCGATCCCCTGCACAATAACAGAACATTTAGTCTCTGTTTAGTTGAGATATTGCGTTCAGAGCATCGTAAGTGGAGTCTTTGGAAAATGGAAACAATACAAGCGTACCTTCCACTGAATCATGTTCACAAGTTCAGCAAAATTTCCAGCTCTCAAGGCTGCCAGGTCCATTCTCCGAGGACTATAGTCGATTCGAATGTTGAACGGAAGCACTTCAAACATCTATTATCATCAAGGCACAATAAGCGGGTTAGAAATATGCACGGTATGAATAGACTTCAATGTGAAAAACAAGACCTTCATACAAATTATTCAAAAGAGAACTCACGCAGGCGATTGAACCTGGTACAATTACTGCTCGGAGGTATTTCATACGGATTAAAAGCGAATTTAACAACTGATCAAACAAGATGTCTTTACACACGACAGGACATAACGCATCGAAATACCTGAAAAAATGGTAATAATGGTTCTGTCGGAGAATCGGTAAGATTGGAGTCCATAGAAGGAGAGGAATCGTATGAAGATCCTCTGTACAAATTTGAGTTCTCCTCAAATAATGTACCCTGGTTTGCACTAAACTGCGAAGAAAAAAACTTCATGCAGAAATCCAGGTGATGTTGATCCAGATGAAGTCGAATAGGTAGAAGTGCGAAGGATACCCTGTCTCCATGCAATACTACATCTTTTAATTCTTGAAATATTTCTTTCAACGCAGGCATCAAGAAACAAGTAGCTTCAGAATTGAAAAAAGAAGGGAAAAGAAAAGACTTATTGGAAAAACATATTAATAGATGAAAGAAAACTATCACGTTGAAATTCTGGGTGCACCAGCTCATGGCCAACAAAACCATCCTATGGCATCTACAAACAATCCATAAGAACAGTGTCAACCTAGATAAGACAACATGGTTGAATTAGATAGACATTCAGTTCGAGCAAAAGGATGGACTTCAAATAAATAATGAACCTGTATTCTTCTAATACATCCGTGGGATCTGGTCGGACAGCATCCATATCTATCTTGATAGCTTGCGATGAGGTTTCTCGTGGGCGGGATGCAACATGGTGATAGCCTACAACCTACAATTATAGAGGGAGGCAACAAGTAGAGTGAAAAGCTTCTCACAATAAGAGGACCAAATGAGATTACTTTCTGAACGTATCAGAAGTATGCCTCGACAAGCAATATCGAAGTGGCCTAGTTTGAGCATCCTTTACATAGAGATTCTGTAGCAAAATTCATCATAGCATAAAAACATGAAAACAAAAAAGGAAGATCTGAATTCTTACAGTTTTCCACGGAGCCTTGGGGCTGCAATCAAGGACTCCAAAATTGAAAACGGTTACAATCAACTTTGAGGCATACAGTCCGCTTGTAGGGAATAAATTGTACTGCAAGTTCACCCCGTTAAGAAACACCTCAAGGCAAACACTTTGCTTGCGAGTACTATCACCAACAGGTGTCTGCATATTCCAATCAGGATCCTCATCACCAAATGGCCAATCTGAACCCTCGTGAAGGCGCCATTTTACACTCATGTTTTGCAAAACTACGCGGCCAACTGGCTTGGGGTACCGCTTTGGAAGGCTTAGATTGACCACTGGCTTCTCTGCAGGAACATGATTCTCCATGATGTTAGGTCCATTACCTTCGTACCAACCACCCCCAGAGGGACCCTCACGAGAGAAATTTCTGACAGACCCATTTATAGTTGATGAAGAGTCATCCGAGTACTCAGAAAGACCACCAGAAGTGTGATCAGAGACATAGTCTTCGATAAGTTCTTGACCGTCCTTGCTGCTCAATTCAGAGCATTCAAGATTTAGAGCTTCTGTCTGTAATTCCCGCAAACTGATAAATGCATTCTCAAGAACACCGCTCAATAAGTCGGGGGGTTCAGTGGCATCAGCTGCTTTCACTTCCATTTTATGCATTTTGATTTGAACACTTTGCTGCTGCAAGGGAGGAGCAAAGAGCTGTTGTAACTGGGCAACAAGACGTTCACATGCTGCAGTAGTGTCGTGGCAAGTGTCAAAGCATATTTCATTATTCCCGCATTCCACTTCCCACTTTTGGCTGTCCTCACCACCAATCCTGACAGTGACGCCCATAGAAGTCTCCTTAGCAACCTGTATGAATTTCAGATTTTAACAGCAAAGTTAAGGTTCAAGTACAAACATACAACAGCCCAAACAACATAAGACTCCAGGCCTCACAAAATTATGCACACAATGAGCACTTCATGCACCATATTTATGGCGAATAATGTCGACCAACTCAGAGGATAGCGACGAGGTGGATGAAAATTACCAAGGTAAAATAACTTGACGTTTCTCACACCAATATCATGCGAACTAACAGCCAAAGACATCAGTAGGTGGAACAAAATTGAGACAGATGCAATTAGAGAAAGGAAGCCATTTGAGCTGTCGAACGTACCTGAACAAAGCCTGTCTGTTGCATGGAGTCCGTAGAGTATGTGAACTGAGCCTGCTTTTTGAATTCCAAGTCCAACACATGTAGCGCAATATCACGAAGCTTAACATCATACTGCTCCTGGTTCACGTGAAGACCTGCACCACTTGAAATTCGCACTGCTGCAGCAGCCAGGACACAAGCAACTGCTGAAGACTCGGGAGCCGAAAGAGCCTCCAACCCAGGTTCATAACCCAAAGCAGCGTCATGCAAATCCAGTAGAAAGTATTTTCGTAGTTCATTCTTGGAACTAGGAGTAGATTGTGGTTGTTCGGTATCATTATTCCTAGTAACATCAGTCAGTGCTTCAGATACATCGAAAAATGAAGCAACTGCATTGACCCAGTCAAGACGGCCACCATAAGCAACTGTAGTGCACCCCTTGACATTAGAAATGATGAAGTTGTCCGCAAGCTTTTCTCTGCCAGGCCAAGACACATAAGTTACAGAGATACCAGCGGTGCCAACTGCAAGAACATTACCGCCCCCTCCATTTCCACGTTGCAAAGCACTATTCCTACAGGCGAAAAGGAGAATCTCCTCGGTGTCTCCTTGCAAGGGTAACAACCATCTATCAGGCGGAGATCCTGAAACTTGGCATTCTTCATGGCGAACTCGTAAGTAGGACGCATCAAGGCTCCCACCCGTTCGTAAAACAGACAGAACCTACCACAGAACAAATGCAGATTTAGTACAAAACTATAGTGGCTATGATGTACAGTCGGGTCTAGTCACGATCCAGCACTTCAAGAACGGATCGGGAGGATGTATTGCCTTCAATGCATCTGAGAAATGAAATAATGACATTGTCAAAGTTTTCTGTCAAGATATGAAAGACATCAGATAAGCATTAGGTGGAACAGAGGCATTCAAACCTGAAGTTTATGAATATCAAAATGCAAGACCTCCCAGTGTTTCCCGCCGTCGACCCCCTCTTTTACTGGAGGACTAAAGACCAATGCCGAGTCCAGCCGATCACATCGCACAAGCACTGCTATTTGTGGAACTTGAAGTCCCTCTGCAGCTAGTGTACTTGAAGGTGTTGGAAATATGCCACTACCGTCCAAACTCTTCTCACGAGTATTAGACTTGTTGCTTTGAAAAGTAGAACAAAGTTCAACAAATAACAAGTACTGAGATCTTGACATGCGAAGCCCAACGAAGGGCAACCTGACTTGGACAACGATGGAGGATGACTTAATAAGCTTATGTTTTAGACGCGAGTCTGCTACTTCTTCAGCCTGAGCGGAAACAGCAGCCACAAACTCAAAATTACCACTACCTGTACCTCCTCCTCCATCACCCCTTCTCTTCTGTGCCAATGGCACGTCCCATGCTTCTTTGGCTACCCAAGGACCTGTCTCAACTGCCCTCTTCCAGGCAACCTCAATTGATGCATCCACTTCACCCTGATGATTAATTCTTAATATTCCACTTGATTGAAATTTCTCGTGTTGAGGGTTCACTACCTTCGAGACAAGAAATACAGTAGCATCTTCAAACCCGGAGACTAGAGAATCCCCATCGGCAGTTACCCTGCCCATGAATTGCAAGTCCATAGATGGCGAAGTCAAGTCCAATACACAATAGGCTTCAGAGGATTTACCACCGCATGCTGTCTGAGGTAATGGAATACCAGCAATAATACGAACAGATGAAAAGGACGACGTGAAGTGTACAGAAGTTGAACTAGACACCGCACTTTGACTGCTGGAAACTTCCTGCCCGCTCTCAGGAGTATTTAACTCTCCCAGTAGTTGAGTAATTCTTTGCATACTCTGAAAATCCACCCACATCACTACTGGCTCAAAAATCGAGTTGATATCCAGGCTACAAGACGCCTCCCCCGCAGTAATTTTGTTCATCCCTTGACGGGAAAGTTTCAGGCCAACATGCACAGCCTTTTTTGTCGTCGATGATATAATCCTAAGCAGTTGATTTCTTTCCTTGATCTCACCGTGTCTTCCTTTAAGCGTGTTAGTCGTCATCGTAGCAGGGTACAGATTGACATCATAACGGGGTAACGTTTCTTCAATAAGATTGGAAACTATCCTGCGACTGTTCTCTTTCTCATTCGGAAGAGGAGAATCAGCGCTTCTATCATTTGAATCTTCCAAAATAACTTCCCAAAGCTCAACACTTTCCAAAGAAAGACTAAGATCAGTCTTCTTTTCGGACATCTGGAAGAGTAACAAGGAGATATAATAAGGCTGGCGTATTCGAAATAAAATGTAACAAATGGATGAATAAAAACTGACATCTCCCCCAAACGCTCTTGGAATAACATATCACGTAACCTCAATTGCCTTGGCATCACACTATTACCGTGTAAAAAGTACGGAGAAACGGACCTTACAATGTAAATAAGTAACGATTAGCTGGGTTTTAACACACAAATTCCACTATCCGCCAAGCAAAGTCGAAAGCTATTGCAGGAATAATACTCTCTCTTTAGATAAGAAACTAAGATCATCCTGAAAGCCAGAGTCAAGGCAGCGAACTCACAGCGAAAGAGAGAGTGGCTCCAGCTAAATTTAGATGCAATTGTTCAACATCTGTATCTTTAACTGCAATGTCAAAACTCTTCATAGAATCCGTGTAGGCAAACTCCACCGATATACTGACGAATCTCGCTTTGACACCATATTCCACCTGTTTCCAGGCATCTGCAAATCCAAACCCAATGCTGAGCTAGATGGAACAAAGAATTGAGGCATCATGAGTAAAAGAAAATTTTCACGCGTGCTGCCTAAAAGCAGCATGCATTCTGTCTTGTCACCACAAACACCTCAGGTCGGTTATTGACAGCAAGAGCTCTAATACAACGCAGCATACTTGACAAAGCCATAGTATAGTCACTGAAAAATGTACCTGTGGCAAGAAGCATAGAGCCCGTATCCAAGCACTCAAAAAATTCATCCACACTGCAACACATGTCCAAAAAAAACAATGAAAAACGATGAACTTCACGAAGCTAAAGCTGGCTCAAACCCACGACATAAATCTCCTAAATTAGCTCCACCAGTGGTACCTGTATGGATCATCTCACGAGGAATTAAGACTACGCTGCATAGCCTCATACAGCTATACCAGCGAAATTCGGCTACACATTCTCTGTTGAATAGTGAAACTTACAACTCGAAGACTCCAAACAGCAATTGACGTCTCACCTGGCCGCCAAATCTGCCTCGGCCATTTCTCCTGAAGTTTTTGGACTATCTGTTTCTCCCCATCGCATCCAGTCTGATATGAAGGTCGTAGCTGGCAAAAACACCGAGCTACCAGCAACACTACCCTCAACTCCACCCGCTGATCTCGTAGCTAACATATCCACCAGCCTTTCAAGACGTTCTCCTCTCTTTTCGGAGACCATGCCAGTCTCGACCATAGCACGCTTACTATTACTGAAAGAATGAACCAAGGATAATACTTGTTGCATCTTCCAGATAGATGCGTGGATCGTGAAAGGTTGAACCAAAAACTCCGTGTTGATTTTCGGAATATCCATGGACCCTTCTCGTAAGGGTATCCGCAACAGAGTAGAGCCCCAAACCCCACCACCATCTGTTCCTGCTAGTAGTGGCACCATATGCTCTGACATGTCCCTGGTTGTAATTTTCTCTTTCGATTCAGCAAATTTACAAGGTGGAAGCAATCCCACTGTGAACTCTCTAAATGTGATATGTTTTACTACCATGTGTGGGTCAGTGGTCCTGCCTTGAGATTGAGTGTTCTCGTTACCATATTCCACATATCCAGCTCGAATCACAAGCGTGGACGACGACAACGACTTCGTATCCTGTAGAATATAATTCGAGCGAGTCAAGCATCGAGAGTCACATAAAGACCTGTTTAAACACCCTGCTCTACGCTAGGCTGCACACCTACGCCAGGTAAAAATGTCCTCACGAAAAAACTGAAGTCCAATTCCTGGTAGGTCGGAAACGACATCACACAATTGCGACATATTAATTTAGGGTTTATGTGTGAAACTTACCAGCACTGGATTATGAGGTTCTTGCGCACCATCGTCTTGTTGTTGATGTTCGTACTTTATGGTCAGATTCGTAACTTTCACACACAACCCTAAAAGCACTTTCTCAACAATTTGGGCAATTGCACGAACCCCGACTTCGATATCCATGTAAGTGGTTTCACCCTCTCCACTTCCTTCAAGGCCATCTCCATCATCCCCTTCAGAAGCAGCTACCGAAACCTTGCCTTCCTTTTCTACATTCGCTTTTCCAGAACGCAGGCGCGGGCCAAGCACAAGCTCCAGCCCATGAATTTGAACCTCACACGGCTGATCCCTACTAAAAATACTCCAAAGATTCTTGGCGGTTACAATGCTTATCAAGCCCTCCTTCAACACCACCGGCAAGACATCCCCTAACTGTTCTCAAAACAAGCCAAAAAAACCACAACAGAAAAAAGCGGCATCACTTCCCGGCCCAAATTATACCAACAAGTACAATTCCAATAACAACGACTAATCACCAAAAATTCTCAAAAACTAAAATCTCTACACACCCCGCCGCCCGCCCGCCGCTTACGGCTCTCTCCGATTCTCTCACCCTCTCTCAGACAAGGAAAAAACAAAAACAAATAAAAACTCATGAGAATTCACCGAATTGCACCTGGTCATTGAAGTAGCTGGTGTTAAGCTTGAGATCCTTCAAGTGGATAACCCCAGACCCAATCTGCACGTCAAGTTGCTCCAGGTCCAGTTCATCGAGCAGGATGCGGCCCAGCAAGTGCTTCATGGCGAATTTGCACAGCCGCTTCGTTGCCCATTGCGAAATCATGGTGACGCATCACGCGTCGCACCTCAACCGCTAATGCTACACAAGGTAAACCATATACAAGGTACCGCTCACATACAAACAAAGTAAGGGGAAAAGAGTCGTAAACACTAACCCTACACCTCCCAACACTCATCTAATAAACCAAACCAAAGGAGGTGCGCTCACGAGCGAGAACGCAACAAGCGCGCAAAAGAGGAGGAGGATCCACGCAGGGCCCGCTCTTCTTCTTCAACAACAAATCCTCTAAATCCTCAAATCCTCTCGTCTCCTCTCCTCCTGCATGGCATGGCATGGCACGGCAACACCTAATTCCATTCTCTCCCCTCCCCGTTCCTTCTCCTTCCTCCTACTTCCCTTTTTCTTTTTCTTCTTCCCTTTTTCTTTTCGTGACTGTGGACCCCGCTCTGTCGCTCTCGCTCGCTTTCTCTCGGTCGCAATTCTTCTTCCGCCATAGCCCCACCAAAATTGCGACTTCTGCTAGCCTTCTTCATTCGTCGCGTGCGGTCGCCCTCGGGAATCTTTTAATGCTTTTCTCCCATTCTGAAATATTCTCCTTCTTGTGCGCGCTTCGTTGTTCGTCTTGAGATGCGGTGGTGTGGTATTGTGTTTGCTTGGTTTTTTGGTTTGGAGTTCTTGTGGGTGACGTTGTAAGATTTTATTTTTCATTCTATTATTTATTTATTTATTTATTTATTTATTTTGGGTTTGATTGGTTTGTTTTTCCTTGAAAAAGAATGGAAATGTTTTTTTTTTGTGATTTGTTGTGTAATGTTTATTTTTTTTCTTTTCTTTTATTTTATTCTATTTTATAATTTATTTTATTTCTAGAATAATGTTAAATCGACCCACCATTCTAACCATTGTGGAAAAAAAAAAAAAATAAAATAAAAAAATGATGTTGAATTGTGAATAAAAATATATATCTATGTTTATTATTTATATAAACTGAACATTAATTGTTTGCAAACTAAGAAAGTCATGTGTTGATTCTTCTCAATTTGAATATCTTAAACTTATTATAGAATAAAAAAAATTTACATAATTTGTAGCTCTAGTTACAAATTATGATAATATTTTAGAATACTGCTTAATACAACTCTAAATAAGCCTATTTGAATTTTGTTTCAGTATGGATATGTCTAATTCAAATTGACTTAATATCTATATTTGCATCAATATACTTCTAATCTACACTAAATCTTAAAAAACTATGATTAATAAATCTATCCATTCCTTAAGAATTCATTTGTAAATTATAAACCAAATTATAAAGATGGGATTCTTATCAAATTATTGGAAAGAAATCTAATTTATTTTATAATAAATATTTTAAAGTACATTTATAACTTGTATTATACATTGAATTTAATTATATACTGCAATGTGTAGTCTAAAGTTGACAAAGAGATTTTAAAGATGTTACAAAATGGTAATAAAGTACTCTCTTAATACAATAGTTTATTTGTTTGAAAACGTACATAGATTATCCATATCCAATGTATTTATGGTTATGTTAACCAACCATGTGCAAATATCTTGTTGGTCATGCAATTAAAATTTGTACATTATACAAATATTATATGTGATTGGATTGATTTATATTGATATATATATATATATATATATATATATATATCATTTTATATGGACCAAATCATATATATATATATATATATATATATATATCAAAAAATAATAAAAATAGGAGTATATCTATATATATATAATAATAATAACATATAAATAACTAACAAGGTAAAGGCCTATGAGCCTTGTTATTATTGTTGTTATTATGCATTTTAGAATGTTATGATTTTATAGTGAAACTTGATTACAAAATATATGATTTTTTAATAAATATTTTAGCATTCTTTAAATACTATCTTGTGTGATTATTAAATCCAATTCTTAAAAAAATAAAATATGATTTGTAAGTTCAATAAAAGTTGAATGTGTCAACCTATTGAAGAATTATGATAAAATTTTATTTTGGAAACACTTTAAATTTGATCATATAATCTTATATTTAATACCAATAAATGTATGACTAAATTTAAAATTAATTTTCTATTAAATTTTAATAGTCATCACATAACATAGTATCATGATTTTTTTTTAAATGAATCTATAATTGTCTTTTGGCTTAAATAGATTAATTAAAATAATCTTATTAGTTCATTTTTTTTTTTTTTTTTTTTTTTTCATTCAATCACATGTGATTGGAATAGTTTGGTAAAAATATACAAATATGTCTTCTAAAATTTAGAAACTTATGATTATTAATATTTCTTTTGGATTATGGCACATTATATACTATCACAATGTTAAATAACGACAAAAGTGACAAATGTTATATGTAATTATTTCAATAACTTCCATAATTATTGTACTACCTTCTATGATGATTGAGATCATTTTATTAATTTAAGTCATTTTTTAAAGAAAAAATTACATTTAAATAGATATAAGACATAAGTTATAATATTTTTAAATATAATTATATATTCTAAAATAATCTTAAATTTTATAAAATTAAAATTTTCATTATCTTTAACTCTCTTAAATTTTTATTTAGAATATTTTTTTATTGATTAAACATTTTTACTAATATCATCAATATTTTATGTATATATAGATATATATACTAGAAAAAATCCTAGTTGTTGGGAATTGCAATTCTTGGCACATCTATCTATTCTCTTGTTCATCCATGCTTTCTTGTTTCTATATTCTTTGGTTCTTATATTTTCTAATTTCCATATCTCCTAGTTCCTTGTGTTCTCTACATTTTCTTCTTCAAGGTCAATCAAAAGGCTTCTTTGTTTGTTTGTGTTATACCCAAGTTATCTTGTAATAAATATTATAATATATAATAGAACAAATTCATACTTTATTAGCATTTGAGATTTAAAATTGATAGTGATTTTAAAAAATAGGTATTTTGTTTTAAATAATAAACTTGTCTTACTATGTATTTAGGATTGTAATACATTATGTTTTATTTTTATTATATTTGGATCTGAAAATATTATTTCTACAAAAGATTTTTTTTTTTAAAAAAAAAAAAAAATTCTAATTTGATTGCAAACATAAATATATAAATAAATCTTGTAATTCCATAGTTATAGTTCTATTTACTAACTTTTATTTAGTTAGATTTTAAATATCTAAGATTCTTCTTATTCAAATATTTTGACAAATTTGACTTATGTATATGTATATAACTATATATATATATATATATATATGTTGTGTTAGTGGAATATCACACTTCTAGTGTATCAAGTTGGTACACTATGTCTAAAAACAAATTCCCTTGTTTTGTAATAATCATGATCGGTGACTATTAGCATGCTTGGACATGCATCGAAATTTTAGAATACTTGGTTGTTTACATAGTTGTCACCATGATCAAAGCAAAACAATATATTATGTGTAGATATTTATTCGAATTTGCAATTAATGTCTTTCTTTATACATACAAGGTCTTTTTAACTTAGATACATATTATATACAAATTATCAACATTCATATTAGTTTATTCAAATTTAATTATTTTAAGAACATAAAATTTTGTATGACATATTTTTTTATACTAATAATAATAATTTATTAATAAAAATATATTTTTTATATCTAAAATTAAAAAATAAATAAATAAAAATTTAAAATATTTTATGAAATTTTAATATATATTTTATTAAATATTTACTATATTTTTCTGAATTTTCTATACTGCTATAATTCTATCATTTTTTGATTAATAATTGTATATTTACCTTCTAAAAACTAATATATGTAAAACTAACATTAAAGTTTTAAAAATATTTTTAATTTAAAATAAAATAAAATAAATACTCATGTAATGTGAAATTATATATATGGTACTTTTGATCAATTTATTAATACTATTATTTAATTACTTATTTTAATTTTTTGTGAGTATTTAAGAATAATTTTTAGTTTAATAAAAAAAACTTGATGATAATTAGTTATATTTAGAAAAAATTAAGAAATTAATATTTTGTATTTAAATATGCTATCTAATGGTTTTATAATACTTTAAATTACTAATTTATTTTTTGAATAAATTATACTATTCAAGTAAGTTATATTGAAAATAAAATAAAATATTTACCTTCTTAGAATTAATAAAATTTTAATTATCTTTCAAATTTGAATAATATAATTATGGTTTATAAAATTTTATTTTTTCTTGTCTTGAATATAATAATATCTCAAACATTTTTTTAAACAACCATCTTTGTTTGAATTCTACCTGTAATCATTAGAAGTATATTACTATAATTTAATTATTAAAATAATCTTTAGTTTTGACAATGTATCATATTTTTTTCTTGTAATTTTTCTTGAGTAGATAGAAATAATAATCAAATTTTAAACTTAAGATAATAAGTATTTTCTATGTCAAAATAAATCAAATAGTCTTTTAAGAATTGACATTGTTCTATTGATTGTTTTTGGATTTTTATAAATCTACAATCATGGTGAAGTTATTTCTTAATCCTTGTGCTACAAAAATATTTTGGTAGAATTATGTTGGTAACAAAAAAACACTTCATATTATACAACTCAATTAATGTAACATCACATAGGTTTATGTTTTGATTTGAATTTTGATTATCTTTTTCTTTTTTTATTCTTTATTTTTTTTTTTCTGCATGTGATACTTGCATAAAATTTAGTAATTACCTATTATTTCAAACTTAATCTCCAAAAAAATTGAGAATTTTAGGTCTTTTATCCCAAATGCAAAAATTAATATATATTTCTTAACAAAATGTATATTCAAAACCTTTTTTATATCTTTTATTTGTCTATAAGTTGGTTTTTAAGTTTTTGTATATTTTTCAAAATTTTATTATTTTAGATTTTAAAAAATATATTATTTATTATTAATATAAAACCATTATTTTTGTGATAGATTTGTATTTTTTAATAGTAAAAATATGTATTTGACATATGTTATTTTTAATAAATGATATCTTTTTATTTGATTCATATTTCACTAAATGTCTCTTTAGGATGATATTATTTTCATAGCATATTAAGCTTTGATTTTAAATCAAAACTTCATGTATTGTTGTATTTTCCTACTTGTAGATTTATTATATTACAAACTCTCCAAAATACATCTATCTTTGTCTTTGTATGAAGGCGATTCAAACTTAGGTTTTTGAGTAACCAAATATCATAGATCACTCAAAATATCACCTCCCAAGCTATCGCCATTCAAACTTTATTATCCCCTTCAAGTTTTTGAAGTATCACTTGATATTTTTGTAATTCGGAAAAGTGAAAGAAAAATGTGGTATGGAGTCAAAGAGGGAAGACAATTAAGGCAAGCAAGGAATTTTTTGATATTTCACTGCCCCTCTTTTGATATTTAGATTTCAAAATCACCTACCTTGCAAGGTGAGTAATTTTGAAGTATTAAGTAATATTTCAAAATATCATAGGATACTTTGGGATATCATTTTGGGTGAAATATTATCCAAAAACCTTGAGTTTGAATCTCCTTATTGAAATCCATGAAATTAAGTCTGTTTGATATTTTAGATTCATATAGAGAATCTTGAATGAATTCTTAATATATACCTAATATTCTGATTTTATTATACAAACACACATATACATTTAGTATACTAAATTGAGTCTCAATATTTGAGTTAAATATTAGTATTCTTAACAAATATCTTCTCTTTAAAATTTGTACACTTTACTTTGTTGATTTTGTCTATAATATTTGTATTATATTAGATTTTTTGCATTCATATTTACTCTTTGTGAATATTAATTTTTAAAGACTTATATTGTAACAATTAGCTAATCTATAAATTAAAAGAATCAAAAATAGCACATGTATGTATATATATATTCAAATATTCTAAATATTTTTTCTTCCTAATCTATCTGACATGTCCATATATATTTCTATTTGTTTTGCCTTTATCTTGTTTGTTTATTTGTTTTTTTTTATTAATCTCTCATACCCTTCTCAAATTAAAAATCACAGTTTTTTATTAATAAAATTATTCAATGTCACATCGATTTTAATTGCAAATGTATCACTGCATAATCTTAAATAAAAGATTTAGTCAAAACCAATTTATGATCTAATATTTTGGATTCATTTCTTATATTTCTATATACATTGTACTTGAATGGAAATTATGACAACTTTTTTATCATTTTAATAAAATACCTTTAAACTAATAATATACATCTTTGATCAAATCTTACATTTTTTTAGGACTGATAATAATTAAAGAGTAACACCTAATACTTATATATATCTATATATACACACATACATAACACCATGGCTTGTTTCTTTCAAAAAATAAAAGATAACAAAAAGTTCAATAGATTCACAAATAATCAAGCTTTTTTTAGCAAATAAAACAACAATGCACCAAAACCTTAGCTAGATTATGTAACTTCATGTAAGACCAAGCACTTCATACTTATTGAAATTGTTGGTGGGCCATTGAAATGATTGCCTATCTCCACCAAGATATATAAGAGGTTAGAAGAACATGCACAATTTTCCAGAATCTCACAATAAAAAAACAAGCCCAACTACCTTAAAATCCTCTTAAAAATGACCTTAGAACTTAAAAATAGATAAAAATTCAATGGCGACTTATTTCTTTTGACCTTACCCATTCATCTCATAATTTATAAATTATCCCTGATCTTTCCTTCAACCAAAGCTATAGTCATCATTAAAGATCTGATTAATGAGTATAGTTAAAATAATGTATCTTTCTAAGAATAAATTAAGATGTTTTGCAAGGACAACTATTAAAGTAAAAAAAGTGCAACATTGCTCGGATAAAGTAGGGTACTTATTATAAAACAAAACAATGGTACATATATTTCACACTGTAAATTTAAACATTTAATAACAAGTATTTCTCAAAATATTTTCATTAAATGCTTTTGACTCTACATTTTGTAAAATAATATTTTCATCAGTATATATAAAATTTTATCAACTAAATATAAGACAGAATCAACGATATATATATTTAATGATTTTTTATTAATATTAAAAAAATTCTGTTAAAGTAAAAATTATTTATTATTTGTAAAAAATATTTGATCAATTTTAAAGTAAATTAAATATGAAATTTGTAAATTTAGCACTTTGAACTGCACGATTTGATATTTAAAGAACGAAAAAACAGTACCTTGTAATAGATAATAATAATAATAATAACAATAAATCTATGTTTCTTTTTCCAAAGTTCTTTGTGTGTATGTATATATATATACACTTTATATTTATATATAGAATTTTATTGGTTCGAATTAAGGTTTATTTTATTTTTGATCTCTTGGTTTTTACTAAAAATATAAATTTAACATATTTCAACAACATCAATTAGGTATATATTTTTTTCTTGTATTGTTTGAATCTTCTTTAGAGATAACTTTTGTTGTTAAACAATATTGTTTTTAAATACTTTAATATTGTAATATCTTTAATATTGTAATATGTTTTATTAATATTATAATATTACAATATTAAAGTATTTAAAAAAAATATAATAAAATCTACATAAATTGAATTAAAATATCTTTGTCAATTTTCAGGTCAATTTTTTATATCAAAAGCTTAAAATATCAATGAACTAAATAGCCTCATTTCTTCAAAATAGAAAAAATAAAAGCTTGAAATTCAACAAAGCAATGTGATTTGGACGATTACTGGTATAAACTTCTTCAATGATAAGTTACTCTAAAAGTTATTGTTTTCAAAGAACTTGTACAATGAAGTATTAAATCAAAATTTTGATTTAAGCCATTGCATTGCTTCATCAAAATCAGTGATTTCTACAAAGGATGATTTATTTTTTGATTTTTGATTTTTGATTTCATAAATAAATAAATAAATAAATATATGCATAATGATTTTTTTAACATGGATGTAAATGATTATTATTAATTTTATATTTTTATTATGTATATTAATAAAGAGATTATTAAATTTTTATAAAATATTAATTAAATGGCCGATATACTGTGTTTCAACACCATATAAACGACTCAGAGTTTTTACTAAAAATATGTAGACTCTGTTACAAAACTCAATGAAAATATATTTCAATATCCTATATTTTCTCAAGTAAGTCAAATTTTATATCCATAATGCAGCGATGCGATGCGATGCGAGCACGACGTCGCGGAATCCGAGATGAGAGTGGAGGAGTAGGAGCAGGAAGAGGATTAGATGCGCTTGGGCGCATGTGCCACAGAAAAGGGCATTTGCTGGTGTTGAAGAAGTTTAGCGTTCTTTCATGGCGACGACGACGATGAGCTCGTCGTTTTTGGAAGGAAGCCGTGAAACCAGGAACACAATGTTGAAGAATTATGGTCTTCTTGCTGACGGCGTTTGTTGTTTGTTGTTTGTGTTGTGTGATTCGAGTCTTTGTGTTATGTTACCAGTGAAAGTGAATGAGGTGAGGGCTTTTCCATCGTCGCAGTTACACTGTGCGTTTTGATTTGACCCACCCCTCACAAGCTTTTCACCTGCAATCAGTGATGAAATCGCTTGTATGTCGCGCTTGATGGAGTTGTAGGGCTCACGCGTGCGGGGCCTGCCGGTGGGGCTTTCGAGGGGTTGGTGGGGACGCATGATCCCACTACCCCCACCACCCCCACCACCACCTGTGGTCTGGCTGTTTTCATGGCAACCGCTTTGGCGCTTTCACGGTCTTGCGAGAGAAACATCGATGACCTCGGTTTGCTGTTGCTTCAAAACACTTCTGAGGGAAATTCCACGGTGCAGTCGCACCCGAGAATCAGATTCTGACGACCCACGCCGCGGTGCGTGTTCACACACGACCGACGCGACGCTTTGGAATCGCGCATTTATTCCAATAGGGGAATAAGTGTGTGTGTATGTGTGTGATCTCATTTACCGTGTCGGCCCTCAATGCGGGCAGGCTGGATCAAGCGTCGATATTAACTGTACCATCGCATTAATGCCACTGTGATTTTTCTGAGGTTGCCTAAAAGGTAGGGTGCATTCATTCATCCATTCAGTCATTCCGTAGAATTTCGAAGAACGAGATTGTGAAGATGGACGACGATGTTGCAGAGTGGGTCGACGAAAAAGTGGAGGCATTCAGTGAGTATTGAAAGCCTTCCTTCATCAGACCTAGAGAAGGAGGCGTATATGCTGAAGCTGGGGTAAGATGCTCTCGCCGAGGTGCAACTTGGAATAACACATTGAAGCGTAGCACTGCTGAAATCATGCAGGGAGAGAGAGAATTGATCCTCTGGAAAACAAGCCTTTATCGTGGTGGGTGCGCGGGCTTACTTCGATCTGTTGTTAGAAAAGAGGGGTAGAGAGCAGCGGAGAGTGATGCATGGTCATTCGTACCTGTGGGAGATTCAGATTAGTTGATTTTAGCTACTTTACTCCGCCATTTGTTCCCTTCATTTGATCCTGTCTTTCTTTTGCAGTCATTTCCAAGCTACAGAACCCACCTCAGCATAGACCACCGTGGTTCAAGTTGAATAGGCCATAATCATGGTGTTTTGGAAGATGTTAGGTCCCATGCCTGTCGCGTTTGATAAGTTTCGTCGTTGTGCTCGGAAGGTGATCGGATGACCAATCATAGAGAGGAGGGTGTTGGACGCAGATGGCCTTGTGAATGAGTTTCCTTTTTAAGGATAAGCGTGCTTTTAGGATAGCTTTGAGTGTGGAGGGAGATTGCGGATTTGGCGCGATCAGTTCGAGGGTCGTGTTGAGGTGGTGCGGGGTCGAAGTCTGTGTCGATCATGTCTGACCTTTCCGTGTCGATATCTGACTGCTTTCTTGGAAGACTGTCATGCGTCAAGCATTTTGCATGACACCATTTATATTGTAAATACAAGCAGTTGTGCCACCAGCTATTCTACGGCGTGTTTGTATCTGTTTCCTATCTGGGTGAGGTGTTTCACGTCATCCACTCCTCAACAAGTTTCGAAGCCCTCCTCGTCTCCCCTTGTTGTTCCAGGGTGATTCTTTCATCACACATTTTTGGAGGAGAATTTTATTTTAGCAAAATTCCAGGTTGTGCCCAGGAGGTTGTCATTACTCCGCTTCTCCCAGATATCATTCGAGTGTGTCTGTAGGTGCAGCTCGTTTGGATTTCACGCGGCAAGTTCGAAGATTTTCGGTGTGATAAGAGAGGCCAGCATTAACAATATCGTCTTTTACATCTTGATACATGTTGGGTATGAGGGCACTGTGGGCGATGGCAACAAAATTGCAGGAGGGATAATGCTTGTTTGGAAAAGTGGAGAAGTCATTGCGATTGCTGCGGCGGCATTCGTGCGACTATCATGACTGCGTCACTGTCGCCCTCACATCATGATTCACAGGTCCAGGACGATGACTCTTCGTCAGTGCGAGTGGCAGTACGTGCGCGCCCGCTGATCCAAAAGGAGATTGCTGAGAATAGCAAGGAATGCGTCTTCTATTCGAAAGATAGGAAGCAAGTTGTCCTAGGGAAAGGTCGTCGGTTCACTTTTGATCACGTCTTCAGCCCCGTCATCAGCCAGGAAGATGTCTACAACGAGTGTGTCAAGCCCCTGGTCGAAAGCTGCTGCGCTGGGTAAGCAAACATACCCCCGCGCGTTTGGCTGGATTCTTGATCGCGGCATCCTGTGCTAGTTTCTCCCGTGCCTCTCAGCTAACTTCTAACTCTGAAGCAGGCACTAGTCCAGCCTTGAATCATTTTGGCTAGGTGTTGAGTTAGTTTTAACACAGTTATGGAGAAGAACAAGGACGATAGGTATTTCTTCTTTTTAGTGTCGTGAAAGTATGAAGGGAAGAAGTTGTTCTCTAGTGAGGGAAAAGGAAACTGAACGGGCTGGTTGGACGAATTTTTGACTCATGTGCCTAAGAGATTGTTTGAGAGATTATTTTTACTAAGGTTTCAATTGATCCACTTGTAGCTCGCTAAATCGAATGTTCCTTTCCCTGGCTTTCTGGACTCCTGTCTTAGTTCCTCTAATAGCTTTGCTGAGGACGGTGCAGTTATGTATCCTATGATATAGGCTTAGAGATCTAGATCGACGTATCGAGTATATCATGCTTGGTGACAGTCCTATCCTCATTTCATTGGCCACTCAACTACAATCCCAGTGGTCATTGGTTTCTGGTTGAGTATATTCGGAGCGTTGACACAGTCCAACTTCAGTAACCTGGGAGCGTCCAACTTGTATCATTGGTCTGGATTAGTGTGAGGAAATCTGATGTGGGAGTTTCCCCTGGCACAGGTACAATGCGACGGTTTTGGCATATGGACAGACAGGGTCCGGAAAAACCTTCACCATGGGCTGTGGCAACAAATCATCTTCATTGGAAGAGGAGCTTGGGGTTTTGCCTCGGGCAATTCGTCAGCTGTTCAAGATCGTAGAAGAGCGCAGTCATGAGACTGAATTCCTTGTATTCCTTCTTACTCTGGTCAAAGCTATTTAGAAAATCTACTTTCACTTTCACATAAGTTATGTTGTATCTGGTCAATGCTTGGAAGTGTGACGTTTTTTGCATGATGACGTTTGAGGTTAAGTTTTCTGGTTCCAATGCTTTTGCACTGAGCCTGCTTAAATGGAGCGTCAAGGTTGAAGTGGATCATGGATGCTTTTGCAGGTCAAGTGTGCATTTGTTGAGATTTATAACGATGAGATTAAGGACTTGCTTCACCCAGATACGCCACCAAAAGCCATTTCAATTCGCGAAGATGCGAATGGCGACATAATACTTGCGGGCGTCCGGGAGGAAGAAGTCACAAATTTTAAGAGCATGATCAGGTACCCATATCTGTTTTGGTGGTAGGGCCTAATCGAGGTTTCGTGAAGCATAAAGTGCGTAATTGCCTTTTTAGGTTTTGTCACAAAGTTGCTAATCAGCTAAGTATAGCGCTGAACTCAATTGATGACTGTGAAACAGAAGTATTTGCCATTGTTTAGATACTGCACGCTGGGCTGTTTGAGGGGTGTGGAAGTGCCTGAAATGTCAAGTAGAACCCTCTGAGATGACTTACTTATTCATCTAGTGATCTATTGTTCTTCGCTTTCCACTCAGTTGGAAAATCTGTGATTTACTCCTTGGTCACATTGAATCTTGTTCCAGCCTCAGACCCTTGGTGTTATCTCTCCATTTCTTCAGGTTTCTTGAATACGGGTCAGTCTTTCGCACCACAGGAAGTACATTGATGAACCAGCATTCGAGCCGATCACACGCTATCTTCACTATCATCGTCGAGCAGCGGAGCATACTAGAATGTGCTTCTAGAAATGATGTCATCACGGCGAAGTTTCACCTGGTGAGTCGCGCAACAGCAACTTACTCTTCTACATGCGCAACCATGTCGTAATCTAACTGCACTAGCATTACAAAACTGATGGTGGTCAGAGAGTTCCAGAGAGCCATCTCTGAGACGAGACTATGTGTGCGTAAGTCACCACTGCACGAAGTAAGCATTGTGCCGGATTTTCTGTGAATCTAAGCTTACGAGATATTGAGGTGTCGCAGGTTGACTTGGCAGGATCCGAAAGGGTGAAGCGTACGGGTGCTGTGGGCATGCGGTTCAAAGAATCTGTCACCATCAACTGTGGTCTTCTTGCTCTTGGCAACGTCATAAGGTATTATCTGTCAGATGCCACTATTTCACTGATTCTCTCGCTTCATATGCCTTCGATGGCCTTGAAGCAGCATGTGATGGGTTCTTTGAAAATTTTCCATTCGATCCTTTTTGTTGCATGAGCAAATCGATGCACTTGTTTTCAGGAGATACCATCTGAGCTTCTTGTTTGCAAGTGTAGTGCACTGGGGGATGAACGGAAGAGGTGCCAACATGTGCCATATAGGGAGTCCAAGCTTACGCGTATGCTCCAGGTTTGCTTACATCAAAGTTTAGTTTAACCGAAAAATTGTAGCCACATTTTGTGCTGCGGAAGTCTTTTGATGTTTACTGCAGTAAGCCGCAGTGTGCTTTCTTTGAATTTCCTCATTAATACCAGATTGAGGATGGTCTCTATTTTAAGGATTACCAATGTGCATTTCCCAACGTGTGTCTCTTTGTTCTTGATTGCCAACTATAAGAAACTTCTGATTCAGCCCCCGAAGTTGTAGTCTTTCGCCAACCCTTTTACCATCGGACCAAACTGTATAGGTGGCTTTATACTGTCATTACAGAAGCTCACAGAAAGGAGGTCGTATCGTTTTGTCTATGTAGATTATGTTCAATTGACTCAGTACACGGTGTCTGCTTGTTCCAGGACTCTCTAGGTGGAAACAGCCGCACGTGTATGATTGCATGCATCAGGTACTTACCGTTGACTAGAAAATAACGAAGTAGTTGACCAGCTGGACTCGTAAGTTCTTTGACTGTACTTTGCTCATATTTTGATGAGTCCAACCAATTCTCACACAACTTATATTTGTGTGTGAATGTGTTATCAGCACGGCAGACACAGACTTGGAGGAGACGCTCAATACATTGAAGTATGCTAACCGGGCTCGCAACATTCGCAACAAGCCCGTGATCAATCGGGATCCGCAGTCTGTTGTGCTGAATCAACTGCGACAAGAAATTCGGGTGAGGATGTTATTAACTGATCATACAGTTGTGTAGATTGTTTGAATTTGTGGCAGGTAATTTTGCCTGAGGCTTTGAAGTGTGAATATCCAATTCAAGGGGTTTATATTTTCATGAACAGGCTTTGCAACTGGAGTTGCTCAATTCGCGAATACGCAACATGGGGCTCGTACCTGTCTGTGGTCCGCAAAGCTTGGAGCTTCTTCTTCAAGATGAATCACATCGAGAGTTTCTGGCTAATATTCGGTTTGTCCTGTTTACTACTGTGCAATGAGTTGTTCTTTCTGAATGACGGCACTGAGTTTGATTGAATATCGACACCATTAGGCATCGAATAGTGATACAGAGCATGATTTGCTGAGTTTTGTAACTTGAGAATGATGTTTTGAGCATTACCGAGTGAGGAAGGGTGTAATTTTAACTCTACCTTAGACCCCAGAAAGTACTGGATTGGTCATTCAATTACACTGGAATTCCAAGATCTGAGCACTTAAGCGTCGATGTCACGATCCTCTACAGAACGCCTAACATTCACTTTGTCTGTTTTTTATATCTAAGCTTTTGATTGTGAAGTGATAAAGTTATCATCAATACTGTCATGAAAACAAGCTTCATAAGTTTGGACGGATGCTCTAGGAGACTGGTGTCTGCGACTTGTTAGGTCCGTGGAAAATGCTCTAAGGATATTCATGTCGTGGTCATGTAGGGCACGGGCAGACGCAAATATGGATGTGGTTGCGGAGCTCAATGCTTTGCGTCGGAAGAGTAGAGAAACGGAGCAGGAGAATCTTAAATTGAAAGATGAGATACAGGTAACATTATTTCTAAATAACTTATATGTAATTTATTGTGTTCAATCCGTTCAGTTACATGCTAGAGTGGAGCGTGTTTCTCACCTGCCACACTGTTCTGTTATGTGTTTGTCTGTATGGTTTCCGGTATCCTACAGATGGTCACGAGATGAAGAAAAGGTCTCTTTTTAACATTGTTTACATTGTGAAGCTTGGTTGGTTAATTTTTCTTTTTTCTGTGGCATTGTGGTGGCAGGGATTGGAGTCGTTAGTCAGCAATCTCCGCGAGGAGATGTTGCAAACACGCACAGAACGCGATCATTATGAGGTTGGATATTTACGGTCCACGCATGTGTCTTGTAGTGTGTGTTATCCTCAAACTTGGCTAATTTGCAATTTCATGACGCGATCGGGTGCTTAATGTTTCTTCACAGTTAATTTGCACGTGATACCCACCAAGTTTTTGTTGCTGCAGCTGAGATTGGACGAGGTGAACTCTGAAATAACTGCTTTGATGCAAGTGGTGCCACACTGGGAGAATGGCAATGACATTAGTTCCGTGGTTAGGAGCCACCTATCAGAAATGGTGATGCGAGTCCTGGGCAAGATTGATGACGAAGGTCCAGGTGCTGCATCGAGTGAAAGTTCATTTTGCAGCTTAGACCGGCCCGCTACTTCTGATGCTGCAACGGGAGAAAGCGAGAAGAGTATCAGCTATCCTACTGACTGGGTTATGCCTCAAGAATGCAACAATACATTAAATGGTTGGGCCAGGTCTCGACTATATGATAGCCAAGCCGTCGCATCTATCCGAGACCCATCTTTCCCTTCCAATATCGAATTAGCTTTTCCTCCCAAAACAGTGGCAAAGGTAAGTACACTTTTTCGATGCTATACTTCTGCATCTTGCAATAATTATGCGCGAGTCGTCCGCTAACCTGAAGTATTTGTGATTTTCATTCAATGCAGAGTATGAATTGTACGTCTCCAGGTCAAGCTAGCCGAGGTGCTCGCAACATCATCAACCTACATTTGCGGACTATTCAGGTCCTGGAAGAGCGACTCGCTGCTATAGAAAGTGACGTGATAGCTAAAGACGAGGCACTCAGGGAAGCGTCCGAAGATCTTGCGAGGGATGAACGAATCTTTGCCGAGAAGGTAGCTTTCAATATCTTACGGTGTGCATATTGAGTGGGCATATGTGTCACGTGCCATCGCATGTTTATGATGGATCTAATTTGAAGCTGATTGGCCTGTGCATGCACATTTAAGATGAAGGAGATGAAGGCATTGAAGAAGCTCGCCCGAGATATGTCGACTGAGAAGGAGGCTTTGGTGCAAAAAACCGAAAGAAATGCTGCAATTATCTCGCACATGATCAACGAGGCCTTGGCGAAGGACGATGAACTAGGTTGCCTTCGAACGTCAATTGAAACCTTGCAGACTGGTCGGCCGGACGCTTTCGTGATGAATGGCGCTTGTGTTCCTGGGCTCCCAGTTACCCTCTTGAACTCAAAAAAAGAAGCTGATGACGATAGTTTTGCCAATACTGAGAACCCTGACAAGGTAACAATTATAACCTTGCCAATGTTCACAGTTTATCACTTGAAGTCGATGTTAGCTATTTTTTCATATTCTCTGCTGTCTTTTTTGGTCATGTTGTCCTGTTTTTCCGACTGTGTAACATTTGAATCTAGTAAAACATATGTTTTTCAGGCACTTAAAAAATGCTTTTCATTATCAAGCATATATGATAGTGAACCTTGCTCACAATTGTACGTGAAAGCAGAGTTTGTGGCTGCGGATTTTTTAAACATTTTGACTTGCAGGTGGTCCTTCAAGCCAAGCGCGATGCAGTGGATGGTGCGATTGGTGTTAGTGATACGTTTGGTCCAGCTCACCTCGACGATTGTAAAGGAAAACTGAAGGTCAGTACTATTATCCCACGTTTCTTCAATGACACTTAATAGTATGTGCATTTGACGATATGTGTTCTCTGCCTACTTTCTCTTACTTATTTAAGTTTTTTGGCCCTTGTGTACGTACTATCGCGGAAAAGGTGGAGGAGGAGAAGGAAATGTTGATTGTAAACAAGGCCATTGAAGATCAGAAGCAACACTTTGGAGAAGGCGTTCGGGTTGAAGAGCTAGAATTGAAAGTTTCCCCTAAACTTCGAAACAAAAAGGTGGGCTTCTCCTAAACTGCAGCTACAGCGTTATCTAAGTTGTAGGTCCCTGTTTTGTATTATCAGTGAACCTCTTCTTCAGTCACACTTTATCTCACAGATCTGTTTGTTTACAGAGACGCAACTTCCTCATGAACTGCTTTAGGCCAAAAGTACATGAGACCCATGACAGTTAGGGCGGCATGACAACTCATTGAAGTGCGAATCACAGCCAAACCACCGACTACCTCGATTGCTTAGTTTACTTGCCAGCTCCATTCTCGCCGAGAATAGACAGCTTTGTAGCATATTCACAGAATCATCCAGTGAATATTTTGAAAATGATAGGTTTTGTACAATAGGACAGAGAAGCAATAATTGGCAACATATAGAAAAGCCCTTTGAAGGTTACAGGGTAATCATCTCACCCTTACATCTGCTACGCAACCTTAAGATTTATAAGAATATAAACAATACTTTTGATTGTCTGGGTTTTATTGAGAATTTTAAATACATTCTGAGTGCATATGAGTAGGCATTGTCTGTTCCAAATTCAACTTTTGATTTCAACTCTATGGATGCATGTTTTGTTTGGTGAGTTCCTTCAACATATCGATATATGAATTTCAAACCCCTAAAACTCTTGGTTTTATGAACTCTTCGATTCCAGCGAGTGAGAGTTAAGTTATGAGCAGACAAGGTTTGTGGTTCTTACAGGTTAACATTCGACTCATGCGGAAGCTTGGTGTGAAGCTGGCTTGAAATGAATCAGAAGCAAAACATTTGGCAGCCCAATATGTGAGCAGCGCATTAAAATTAAACCCGAGGATCTCTATCATCACATTATCCTGGCATACTTCATTTTCATATACGCAATTGACCCATATAAATTTAACCCCAGAAATGTAGTGTTGGTTGTATAATTATACAAAGTAAATCTGTGTCCAGAACCTGGCCGTGAAGAGGAAGTCAAATAAAATATAACTATTGGTTTCTATGAAAAAGCAGGGCCAGGAGCAAGAGTCTTTTCGCCTCAAGTATAAATGGAGACAAATCTGATACTAAGGTATTTACAATTTTCTAAACTATTTAAAAGGTTTTTGGTTCAAGCTGTGGGGATGGGAGTGGCATTTTAGGTGCAGTAATTGGAAAATGAGATTACTTAAATGCAGATACATCATGCATTATTGAAGAAGATGATGCCCAAGTAGACAATTGAAATTATGAGTGCAAAATGCACTGGAAAAGCATGTCTCCTTTGATATGAGTACCAATTTTATGAAATTAATTTGGATGTGTTCGTGCATTGGAGGTATGTGATCTAAATATCCCTTATCTTTTTTGGAGTTTTAATTACTTTTCTATTAAGAATCTGTTGATGCATATATCCATCCAAACATTGTTATCTAGCTAATAGTTTATCCATTAGGATTAGGGTTGCAATGACATGTAGCCACTCTTTCATTAGGTTAATAGGAGTTAAGATTTCATTCTATGTTTTTGAATGAATTATTCTTATTGGACATTTGTCTCTTTTAAAAACCTACATTAAGAAACAATGACATTGTACATGTATGAGATTAATTAATACATGCCAAAGTTAGCACTTTGTGTATTCTAACATGGTATTAGAGTTAAGTTCTTAAGAATATACTATAGTTTTGAAAAAAAGTAAAGATATATATATATATATATATATATATATATATTCTATTTTTATTTATATCTTTAGTAGAGAGATATAGAATGTGTAGTAAGAGATATCCTTCAAACTATGAGGTTAGATGGAACATCTAACTATATATTATAGAATTATAGAATTGAAATGATTTTAATGCAAGAAAACCTAAAGAGATTGTTTAAGTTATTTTCATCTATTTTTGTCAATATTAAAAAATCTACAACAAGTTCACTTGTTATTGCAATTGCACCTACAATATCTTGCACATGAGAGAAAGGTCCAAACATCAATAATATAATACCAATTGAGAATACAGTTGTAACTTTTTTCTTCAAAATTGCATTAGAGCTTGTTATATCATCACATCTATGGTACAAGAGTCTATCATTCATCATGTGATTGGTATTCCTGAACCTCAAGCTATATAGAAAAGATTTCAAATATTGTATGATGTACAAAACTTAAATAAAGAATTGAATTTGAAGGAAAAGTTATATACTCTACGATTAGCTAAAAACAATATTTAAAGCAAATATTTGTAAGAGATCAATTTGTTGCTTAACCAAGTCAAAATAAGTATCTCTATATATAATAAAGATATTACTTATTTTGACTTGGTTAAGCATTTAATGTCTTAGACCATCTAATTGAAGATAAACCATTTAATGTCTTGGACCATCTAATTGAAGATAAACCATTTAATGTCTTGGACCATCTAATTGAAGCCATAGAAAATACTTATTTTGATGTATTTGATTTTGAAAGCAAGTGGTTCTTAGACTCTAGAACAAATTCACATATGATTGGAAATAAACAAATTTTGACAAAAATAGAGGACTTGGATGTAACTAATATTAAAATGGTTGAAAATTTTTTTTTTACTTATAATTAGATAAGAAATTTAAAATTCAAAATTTTTTCTAAAAAAATAAAAATTAAAGAATATTCTTTATATATTAAGAATAAAAAATAATTTATTTTTAGTTCAATTTTTTTTATAAATTTAGAGCATATAATATTATTTAGTTCTAAATATTATTACATACTTGATAAAAATAATCTAAGGGCGATTTATCTACAAGTAATTAGAGCAAAAACTAAAATATATTATATTAAAGAAAAGAAGAAACATCTTTATGTGGCTTCTTTCTTACCAAGAAAAGATGATATTCTTCATATAATCAATATTGATTCAACTAAAAATAAGATATATTTTTAAAAAAATTCCAAAAATATCTAAAGAAATTATAAGACTTTGGCATGAAAAGATTAGCCATGTTAATTATCAAAACTTATATCACTTATTTAACCAAGGATTGGTTGGTGGAATTTTTGTAAATATCCTTGTGAAAAGAAATATGTGTGAGCTATATTCAAAGAACAATTCATAATTATTATTTTCTTAAGAAATGGAGTAGTTTTATATCCAAATAATTAAAAATTATTTATATTAATTTATATGGATCTTTATCATTTCTATGAAAGAATGAAAATAAATATACCTTAAAATTTATAGATGATTATATTTGCAAGATGTGGTTATATTTTCTATAAGACAAAACTTAAACATAAGAAAAATTTAAAGAATTCAAAGTTTTTGTAGAAAATCTAAGCATAGAAGTAGAATGTCTTCAAATTGATTGAAGAGGCAAGTATATGTTAAGTTATTTTTAAAGTTATTTAAAAAAAAAATTAATAGAAAACTTATTTTACAATATTTTTCAACAAAATGATATTATAAATTATAAAAATCAATTTATTCTAAAAAAAATACTAAGTATTATTACTAAAACCAAAGTATCTGAATATTTATAAAAAAGAGCTCCTAAAATAGTTAATTACATCCAAAATAAGGATCCTATAAAATTATTTTGACTTATAATATCAAAAAAAGTACTTATAGATAAAAAATAAAATCTAATACACTTAAAAGTCTTTGATTATGTAGCATATTATCATATATCATCAACAAATAGAAAAAAAAATAGATTTTAAGTCTCTTTGTACATTTTTTATAAGCTATGATAAAAAATGATTACTCATATTATTGTTACAATCTTATTATAAGAATAATAGGATCATTAGACTAAAACATCACAAAGCCTCTATCTTGCTAGATTCAAGAGCTTTAGCTTGTTGTCTTTTAGAGATGTTATTCATAAAAAATTTCTTATAAAAGTACCAACTAATGGTCATAATAGCTTTGTGATATTTAATATCAATAGATCTCCATCTAATCTAATAATTTTAGGTTTATTGTCGCTAAAAAAATATAATCTTCAAATAAATTGGATTTCTTTTAGTTTTAATTTTTTAAAGTATCATTAAGAATTTTGTCAACTATATAGAAAGTCATAAGTTTATTACAACCAAAAACTTATTTATAAATGCAAGAACTTTTCTACATGCATCAATAATAAAACCACCTTTTGTTATTTATGCTATATCTATTTCTAATATTAAAAAGACTTTAAGTGGTATTTAAAGCTAATATTAAGATTATTAAGATATTTTTGAAAAAAAGAATATAAATACTTTTTCAAAGCATTGTCCATATTATTGCTTAATTGATCTTTAAGAAGGAGCTCAATTGCTTTTTAGACCAATCTACAATTTCTCACAAAATGAATTGGTTGAACTCAAGGAATATATTAAAAAGAACTTGGTCAAGAATTTTATTTGCAATCTTGAGTAGAAACTTTAATCTTGTTTGTAAAAAAAAAAAAAGATATATCATTGCAAATATGTATAGATTATTAAAGACTCAATAAAAATATTATTAAAAATAAATATTATCTACCTTTAGTAACAAGATTTTTTGATTAATTAAATCAATTTTTTTTTTATAACAAAATAGAATTTTAAGGAATATATAATTTGATATACATTAACAAAAGAAATGAATGAAAGATTGCATTTCAAATCAAATATGGTCATTTTGAATATAATATCATGCCTTTTGGATTTACTATCAATGACAAGAAATCGATGAAAAAGTAATTCAGACAAGTGGGCCTTCATTCAAAGAAAGATAACAAAATATAAATAAACAAGTATGCATATTGAAAGAAAAACTGGAATGGCTATTGCCAAAAGACAAGAAAACTAGAGACCCTTGAAACTAGACTGGAAGCAAGAAAAGAGTTGACAAGAGTGAAGAAGGCTTCACTCTTGTCTCTATATATACTATCTAACTAGAATCTACGTGGCGACGTTCTATAGGACCTCCAATATGTGTTGACTTTGTAGGACACATGCCTTGACTTACAAGGCAAGTTTTTCTACGTATGAGCCACATTGTTAACTTGGTCTTCAAGCTAATAACATGTGTGGCACATGGCCAACTTGTTGACTACGTTTCTAATCCAAAAAGTCAATTAAAGACACCTATAAAGTCAAAGCAGTGTCTATGAAGCTTTTAGGAAGCTTCCATATCAAATATTATAGAATTAACTTACTTTTATTTACTTTTATTTACTTCTACTTATTTATATATAGAAATATTGGCTTACATGAATATGTCCGTGACATTATCTCCCTTTCTAGGGACGAGTTCCGCGAGGAGCGATCATCATATGTTGATGAAATCTATGATGTGACGAATTATATTCGCTACATACTCTGATCTTTGTTCTCTTCGAAGATGATTAATAGGACCTCTCAACCATCGGTAGTGTCCCATACCAGGGCGGGAAGACCACCCAGTTATTTGATCATTGTTGAGGCCTTCATAACTTCCTTCAAATAAAACATTTTGAACACCATTAAGAATTATTTCTATTTCTAATAAAATCACCAAACATTAGGAGTCCTTTTCTAAGTCGTGATACCAAACGTGTTGTATCTTGCTATCTATTCGAGGAAGAACATGTCGTTCTTGAAGATCTTCATCTAGATTGTGTCGTCTTCAAGGTTGTGACAATCGTAATATCTTGTCCGATAGGTCAACAAATGAAGGTTCTTGAGTCAAATCCATTGGTTGTTGATTTTCCATCTCCCGAGCGTCATAACTACAAAAAAGCTATAAACAAAGATTGAAAGTAGAATGTTATCTTGCCTAGATGTTGTTTCTTTTATAAAGAAGGTTTTTATTTTGATTTTGATTTTGATTGATGTCGTCGATGAAAAGCCTCCACCGCCTTTGTTACATTTGCAAGATTCTTTACTCCCTCTCATGTGCATTCACTAATATCATATCCATGCCAATGGACAAGATATTCTAATTTATTTTGGCGCCGCCTTGAATCTAAGACTTTTTCTACTTTAAACTCTTCATTATTGTCCATTTCTATAGGAAGAGGTGGAGCTTGTCATCATCTTGGTATGTCCACTGTCTTGTATGGTTCAAGAAGAGACACGTGGAATATTGGATGGATTTTCATTAACTCCGGTAGATGTAAACGATATGCGACTGGATTGATTTATGTAGAAATAGAAAATGGTCCTAGCGTTGGATAGTCCAACTTGTCACAAGGACGAGTGGTCTTGATATTGCAATGAAGTAGCCATACCTTATCACCCAAGTCGAATGGTAGTTGTTCATTTTGATAGACATCCGCATTGACTTTTTGTTATTCTTGAGCCTCTTTTAATTACGCCTTCATCGTTGTATGTAGCTCTGATAAATGAATCGCCAAATCTTTTGCAATAGGATTATCAACTTTTGAAAAGACAAAAGTATTAAGTCGTGGATGATAACCATAATTAGCAAAGAAAGGTGTTTGTTTTGTAGAAGAATGTACCGTGTTATTGTAAGCAAACTCTACCAATGGCAAAAGAGTTGTCCAATCATCTTGTTGCTAGTTAATAGTACATCTTAAATATTGCTCCAAAAATTGATTAATACGCTCCGTTTGTCCATCAATTTGAGGATGGAATACTGAAGATAGTTTTATATCCACTTTTAGAATCTTAAAAAGAGTCTGCCAAAATCTTGATATAAATTGAGTTCCCCTATCTGATATAATATCCTTGGATAATCCATGATAGCGATAGATATTGTCAAGAAAGAGCTTAGCTATTTCTTCACCTATGATAGATTTTATACATGGTACAAAATGTGCCATCTTGGTAAAACGATCTACTATCACGAATATAGAGCCATAAGAACTTGAGATTGGAAGATCCATGATGAAGTCCATAGAAATAGAAGACCATGGTTGTTTTGGAATGGGTAATGGCTGAAGAAGTCCCAAAGGTTGATGACGAGGAGTTTTTGATCTTGAGCAAACATAACATGATTGTACAAAATCTTTGACTGCCTTCTACATTTGAGGCCACCAAAAATCCCTAGATATCAGCTCCAAAGTCTTATTGTATCCAAAATTTCTTGCTGCTGAGAAGTCGTGACGAGCTTGAAGAATACATAAACGTGTTTCTTCTTGTGGAACATATAGGCGTCCTTCAAAATAGAGTAGGTTGTTCTTGAACTTGAATTTAGAGAGATCATGAGATTTAGAAGAATTATTCTTGATATCATGAATAAGAGGGTGTGAAGACATACTTAACTAGACTTGCTTGAGAAAAGTTAAATCAATAGTCAATGTTGATTTTATTGCTTGAAGATGAAATTGCTCTGGCTTCAACAGAACTATTCTTTGTTGCTCAAAAGCTGCATCTCCTTCTTTTGGTGCAAGATAAGAACGTCTAGACAAGGCATCAGACAAACCTTGTTGTTTTCTTGGTCAATAAGTGATGATGAATTTGAATCTTGATAAAGACATGCTCCAACGAGCTTGACGATAATTTAATACACGTGTTGATATGAAATACTTGAGGTTCTTATGATCCATATACACAGTGATTGGACTGGAAGCGCCTTCTAGATAATGATGCCATTCTTGAAAAGAATCCTTAATTATAAGAAGTTCTTTGTCATGGATCTCATAATTGATTTCTGCTACTGAGAATTTTTTTGAATGAAAGGCTATTGGATGAAATTTGTCATCTGTTCCCATTTGTGACAAAATTGCACCCAGAGCAAAGTCTGATGCATCTGCTTCGATAAAAAATGCTTTGAAAAAATCAACACTATACAAGATTGGTGCGGAAACAAATGATGTCTTCAAAAATTCAAAAATAACTTCCGCTTCTTGATTCCATTAGAGTTTGTCTTTGCAAGTCAAACATATAAGTGGAGCGGCAACTTGAGAGAAGTCTTTGATGAAGATCCGATAGTAGTTGGCAAATTTCAAAAAGCATTGGACATCTCTTACCGTTTTTGGGATCTTCCAATCTATAATAGTTTAAACTTTCTTAGGATCCATCATAAGTCCATCATTTGAAATGATGTAACCTAAGAAATCGACTTGAATAGTGTGGAATACACACTTTTTTATCTTGGCATAGAGTCCTGCATCTCTTAATTTTTGTAACACACAACGATTATGAAGTTCATGTTCTTCTAGATTCTTAGAATAGATCAAGATGTCGTCTAGATAACAGACCACAAAATCGTCCAAAAACTCTCGAAAAATATCATTCATTAGATGTTGAAAAGTTGCTGGTGTATTTGTAAGTCCAAAAGGCATGATATTGTATTCAAAATGTCCATACCTAGTTCGAAATGCAGTCTTCCATTCATCTCCTTCTTTGATGCGTACTAGATTGTATGCTCCTCGGAGATCTATTTTTGTATAGATCTTAGCTTGATTCTGCTGATCAAGAAGTTCAAATATTAAAAGTAGTGGACACTTGTTCTTGATGGTAATCTTGTTGAGTCCTCGATAATCAACACACATCCACAATGATCCATCTTTTTTCTTTACAAATAGAATTGAAGCTCCTATCGGAGATTTAGAATGGCGTATGAAATTCTTAGCTAGATTTTCTTTAATATACTCCTTGAGTTCAGTCAACTCATTTTGTGATAAACTGTAGATTGGTCCGAATGGCGGTTGTGCTCCTTCTTGAAGGTCAATTGAGCAATCATAGGGATGATGTTTCGGGAGTGTATCCACATTCTTTTTTTCAAATACATCTTGAAATTCTTGATATTAGCTTGAAATGCCATGTGAAGTCTGTGCACCATTAGAAATAGATGTGGCATAAATAATATATGGTGATTCTTTCATAGTAGCATGCAAGAAAGCTTTTGCACCTATGAATACGGATTTAATTGAACTGAACTTATGACTCTCTACTTGATTAACTACATTGTTAGTTATACTTTTAGAAAAAGTAAGAGTTCGGAAAATCCAATCTATTTGAGGGTTGTATTTTTTTAACCACGATAAACCTAAAATGACTGAATTAGAGGGAGATCTAATGATATTAAATACTACAAAGCTATTTTGACTATTGATTATTACTTCTATAGGAAGGATTTCGTAAATAATATCTCCAGAAGACAATGATCGACCATCTATGACTTCTACATGAATAGGTTTAGTTTTCTTTATTAAAGATATGCTATGTCTTTTAGTAAATTCTTCATCTAAGAAACACGTTGAGGCTCCTGAATCTAACAAGGCAAAGGCTTTGTAATGTTTAGGTCCTAAAATAACATTTAATGTAAAACAAGGAGAGGGCTCTGAGGAGAGAATAGGACCTTTACTACATATTGTGCAAGGTTCCAGCCGCATGGTCCCTATTATAGCTGAACAAACTCGTTGTTTGACATATTGTCTTCTTTGACAGCCATACTCCTCATTTTGTGGTTGCGTCATTTCTTTGGAAAATGTTGAGCAAAATATTTTGGTTCTCCACAATATAAATATAATCCTTCTTGACGACGACGAGTCTTTTCTTGCTTAGTAAGAGGTTTGAAATGTATTGCATCAATTTGCATATCCTCTACTTCCAAATGTATGTGTTGAAGAGGTGTTGGTGTTGCCATTGAATTATAGTAATGTTGAGGTTCACTTGTACGGTTCTTAGATCAAAATTTAAAAAGGCGATTGTCGCACTTTAAAAGAAAGACAATTGCTTGACTCAATGTTTGAGGATCAGGTAAGTTGAGCATTAATTTTTTTTACCTCATATTTTAATTCGTAGAAAAATTGGCTAAAAAGTGCAGTATCATTGTACTTGATATCAGTTGCAAGTTGTCAAAATTGTGAAGCATATAACATTATTGATTGATTGCCTTGTCATAAAATACGGATCTTATTGGTTGCAACATGAATTGTATCATGTTCTCTATACATGGATCAAATCTCCACAAGAAAAGCCTCGAGATTATCCAATATTGGATCTCGTCGTTCAAAAAAAGTTGAAAACCATAATAGTGCTAAACGTGAAAGAAGCGTATCAATGAATCTAACTTGTCATCCTAGAGTTGGATAGCTTTGGGGTTGAAGTTCAATCACAAGTTACACTTAATTGATAAATCCTCAAAACTTGGATCTGGTGCCATCAAACTTCTCGAGTAGGATAATCCTTGGATCTCTAACACTGGAAGGGCATTTCACCATAGGAGAAAGGACATGATTTGGTGCAGATGTTGAAGCAGTTCCAACCATTTCTATATCTTCACTTCCTGCCAATCTTGTTGCTCCTTGTGGTGGTAAATTGAGTTGATGCATTGCAAGCATTAATTCCCTCAATTGCTCTTGCATTTGTGCCATTGCACTCTTCATTTCACCAAGTACTACTATGATAACACTTAGAAAAGAGAAGATATCTAATATCGCTCAAAATAAATAGAAGAAAGGACTTGAGAACAAAGAAAATATTAAACACAATATCAGTTTAGAAGAGGATAATCCACAAATTCTAATATGCTTATATCTTATCAAGAAAAAGGAGTAATCTACTCTTAATCAAGATTAGACAAAGCTCTGATATTGTAGGTGTACTCTTGTCAATCTGTCAAGGATAAGAACTCGATGAAAAAGCAATTCAGTCAAGTGAGTCTTCACTCAAAGAAAGGTAACAAAATATAAATAAACAAGTATGTATATTGAAAGAAAAATTGGAATGGGTATTGCCAAATGATAAGAAAATTAGAGACCCTTGAAACTATACTGGAAGCAAGAAAAGAGTTGACAAGAGTGAAGAAGGCTTCACTCTTGTCTCTATATATACTATCTAACTAGAGGCTACGTGGCAACGTTCTATAGGACCTCCAATATGTGTTGAATGTGTAGGACACATGCCTTGACTTACAAGGCAAGTTTTTCTACGTGTGGGCCACATAGTTAGCTTGGTCTTCAAGCTAACAACATGTGTGGCACATGGCCAACTTGTTGACTACGTTTCTAATCCAAAAAGTCAAATAAAGACACCTATGAAGTCAAAGCAATGTCTATGAAGCTTTTAGGAAGCTTCTATATTAAATATTTTAGAATGAACTTAATTTTATCTATTTTTATTTACTTTTACTTATTTGTATATATAATTACTGACTTATATGAGTATGTTCGTGACATTTACAAATATTCTAGTTACTTCTTAATATCTTATTAATGATATTTTTTTGAAAATTCTTAGATGATATTTTTGTTTGTTATTTAGAAAATATTTTAGTATATTCTAAGAATATATAAAAAATAAAATTCATATTTTTTGTATGTCAAAAAAACTTAGAGATGTGAGGCTATATTCTAAGATAAAAAAGTGTGTATTTTATGCTATTTAAGTTAACTTTTTAAAATAATTTATTTCAAATGATGGTATTATGATAGATCTTAAGAAGTTTTGGACTATCATAGATTAAAAGATTCTAAGAATAATAATTAGTATTCAATTTTTTTTAAAATTTATCAATTACTATAAAAAATTTATTATTATTTTTTTAAAAATTACAATTCCACTTATACATTTGACTTATAAAGAAAAACTTGAATTGAATTAAAAAGTGGAAGTAATATTTAAAGCTTTAAAGACATCTTTTATTTCTACATCAAATTTTTTAAGACATTTTTTTAGAAAAATGAATACATTAGTCTTTTCTTTTTATGTTATATTATTATGAATAGAAGTAGATGATAAATCTCACCTAATATCTTTTCATTTAATTTTTTTTAAGAACCAAAATTAAATACAAGATCTATAACAAAGAACTTCTTATAATTTTTTGTTTTATTTCAAAAATAATATCATAATCTATAATACTCTTATAGTCTAGTCACTATGTATACAAATCACACAAATTTCAAATATTTCATGTTAGCACATGTTTTGAATTATTAATAAGCTAGTTGGAGCATATTTTTATCAAGATTCAAATTCAAGATTATTTACTGACTAAGAAAACAACAAGAATTATCAAATGCCCTTTCTAAACATTCTTATTTAGAATGAAAAGAAAAAAATAAATTATTTGATCAATCATATATATATATATATATATTTTTAAAGCTAAAATAATTTCATCTTTGAAAAATGAAATCAATATTAATTGATGATTCAACTTTTATTAAGTAAATTCAATCAATTATGTGTCATATATATATATATATATATATATATATATTTATTCTAATAATTATTTATATAATTAAATAGATGTAGATAAAAATAGGTTAATTTCATAATATCTTTAAAAAAAACTTCTTAAAAGCTTGATTGATGTTGCTTTGATTTTACATGTATTTATAGTTAATTGATAGATTAAAAACTTAGTCAACAAGTTAGTCACATATCACATGTGTTAGTAGCTTGTGAAATAAGATAACTATGTGGTACACGTATAGATAACTTATCTTACAAGTTAAGATATGTGTTTAGTAAAATCAACATATGTTGGACGTCCTATAGAATATCACCATATAACTCATAGTTAGAGAGTATATATGGAAGCAAGAGCAAAGCCTTCTTTACTCTTATCAATGCCTTTCTAGTCTTTAGTCTTATTTGAAGACTTTCTAGTTTTCATGTCTTTAGCAATAACCATTTTAGTTTAATATTATGTCATCTTTGAATGATTTTCTAATTCTTTTGAATGACACAAGAATATATTAAGGATTTTTTTCTTCAAGATTTGTATCCTTAATAGTTTAATAAGAGTATTAACTTATTGTTTTTATTATATTTTAAAAGTAAGTAGATTATCCTACTTCAATCATTATATTTTATAAGTTGTGGATTATCTACTTTTAAATAAATAATTTAGTTTTTTAACAACCATTTTTTTTAAAAAAGAGTGAATTACCTTTTTTTGTAGAATTTTTTTATTTGATATTAGGAATTACAGATTATCTTCTTCTAATTTAATTTTTTGAATTTTTTTGATTTATCTGTAAAAGAAAAGATTATGGATGCTACTCTCAACAAAAATGAGAATAGAATTGTAACTATTGCAGATATCTATAAGTTTATTATTACTCTAAAAACAAAAATCTCATGTATTTTTAATATGAATCATGAAAGTACTATTCTTACATATGAAGAAGTCCAAAGTCTATGCCAAGAAGTGATATAATTGAACAAAGTAAGTAGATCAGCTCCACAATCAAATTTAAGAAGTCTCACTTCTACAAGCTTAAAAGAAGCAAAGATTAGTATGCTTAAGAAGTTTAATAAAAAAAATCAAAATTTAAAGATTTTTACAACAAATTAAGCTCTATTTATGATTATATCATTTCCAATATCTCAATGGATTTACTCAAGTTGGATTCATAGGCAAACTTCTATTGAGAAGTATTTTTTATTTTTTATTTTTTAATTTACACCATTGATGGAAAAAGATTCTTGACTATTTTATGATTTGAATTTGTCCTTGAAAGTAATTTTGGCTATATTTGAAAAAAGTGATCAAAAAAAGATAGTAGAGGATAAGTTTATGTTGTTATGATAAGGATTATATTTAGCTATTACATATGCTGTTGAATTCCTAAATCTTGCTTGTAATGTGGATTGAATCAAAAATTCTTTATCACTTAATTTTAATATAGATTAAAAAATAATATTAAATATTTATTATTGATAATTTCAACAACAAATTTACTAGAGAAATTTATTACTTAAGCCATTGCATGTGATAATTTATTCTTTAAAAGATACTAAGAGCAAAGATTTAATTGGAGAAGTACAAGCCATAGTGATAACTTTTAAGTTTTCAAAAGCTTACTTGTGCAAGCTAGAGCCTATGCAAATTGACAAGAGAAGTTTTAAACTCCTTATTGAATAAAAAAAACTTATTATTGCTAAGAAGGTTTGTATCTATATTGTAGAAAATCCAAGCATATTATTTAACATTATCCAAAAAAATAATGCAACCATAAAATAAGGAATATGGTTGCCAAAGAAGAGAATGTTTTAAAAAATAATTTTTTTTAGCTATAATATAGACCATTGTTATAATGTACTTAAATTAAATACATCAAATTTAGTTGGAAGATAATTAATTTCATTGATAGGAAAAAAAGAATATAATGCTAATATATTTAAAAATTTAAATAGATTTTAGAATAAAAGGTTGTTGGATTGAATAGATTATTTGAACTTGAGAGTATTATCTTTTAGGATAGATATCTAATTATATAGTAGTTTAAAGAAAGTATTAGGAGAAGATTAAGGCAAGGATTTTGGAATCAAATAGGATTTTTTTTTTCCTTGGAGTTTTTAAGAGATGAGATTTAATATTGATTTAAATTTTTCTATGCCACTTCATGTATTTTTTTATCTATTATTTATTATTTAATTATATTTATATTTAGAAAGAAGCTAGATTTTATTGTGAGCTTTTCAACAAGCCATAGTAAAAAAAAAAATAAAGCTATGAAGAGGGAGATCTAAGCAAATTTGTAGAAGGAAATTGTTGGAATTTTCAAGCAACAAATTTCAAGATTGGTTTGAGATTTTTTCTGCAATTTCTTGGATTTTCATCTTTTTTTCAATTTTCTATTCTCAATGAGCTAAAGTTTTCTTAGATTGAGTTAGTAATAAAAGAATTATAGATATTTTAGTAAAAAGAGATTTAGATTTGAGATTAAAGTTAAGAATTGAATGCATCCTAGTATAAAAAAGAAATTATTCTATAAGTTGTATCTAGCCTTTTGGCTACCTTTCATATTTAATTTCATTTGGAATAATATTGTACTTTCTTATAACCTACTTGTGATCAAGGACCCCATATTCTCTCAAAAAAGCTTGTTCCTTTGACAAAAATTTGATGTTTCTACTAAGAGTATCATCGAGGCAATTGGAAATACAATTGGAACACAATGGAGTTATGGAACTAAGGTGCAAGCTTGGAGCATGATAAGAAATTTAAGAGTTAAAAAAAGAGAAGTGAGAGATTTTTAAAAATTTGAAGATGATAGATGATTTTGGAGGGGTTGATGTAAGTGGCACTAAAAGAGAAAGTGCCAATTATTTGCTTTTAGCTTTGAGTATGCTCATAGAGAGACATCAAAAGATACAATCAAGTGAAAATGAGGTAATTAAGGCAATACAAGGCAAAGTCATTAAACATAAGATATTTGATAGGAGGAACATTACTAATTTTTTTTGAGCATATATTGAAGAAATGGAAGTACATCAAGTTACAAAGTCTTATTATATCTTTAGTTTTGAATTGGCATGCATTTTTGAAATTAAAAAGAAGGTGAAGGATTTACATGAAGATAATTTAGAAGCCTGAAGTTACTTTAAAGGGAACTTAAGAGATGATTTTTTTTTGAGGATTCATATAGATTCATGAAGAGGTCATTTTTGGAATAGATTGATTAATAATTGAAGAAGTCTATGGCCTCCAATAAGTTTCTTAGGAAGTTTGGAATTTTTTTTTCTTAACTTTTATCCTCAGAGAGACTTTTATTGAATGCGAGGAAGATTGAGTTCTTCTTGCAAGCAATAGATGAAGTACTAGGAGATATGTTTTTTGTCCTCTTAGTTCATAAGTCCACAGAGGAAGGTTTAACTAATGATTGGAGGAGAGTAGAAGATGCGATGCTATTGGTGACCAAACAATGACGGATGAAGATAGGAGGAAGGACTTTGAGGTGTGAAGCTCTACCACCTATGATGTCAATCACTCCATCAAGTCTAGTGACATCTACTCCAATCTAAGAGACATGTAAGACTCTTCCCAAAGACATCCTTGAGGAATTGGTTAAAAGCATGAAAGAGTTGAAAGTAAAAATGAGTGAATTAAAGAAGAGTAAAAGGGCTATTTTTTTGTGTACATCAAAGGAATCAAAGGAATTTTTTAAGAAGTGCATGTATTATAATAGTCTCAAGTATAAAAAAAAATATTGCTTTAATTATGATGAAAACTTGAAAAAAGATGTTATCTTCTTCAAAGAGGGTAGAATTAGACTCAACGCTATAAGAAAATCTTTGGAGCTCAATTTTGAAAGAGGAGGTATGAAGAAGCTTATAGAGAATTTTATTTGAAGAGAAAATGAACTACATATGAGAGAAGCCAAGTCTTATCTCATTGAAGTAGAGATCAGAGGTACGGTGGCTATCTTAAAGCCATTGAGAGAAGCTTTGGTTAGAGGTGTAGAAGCTATTAGGAAGAAAATATTCTAAGATGACTTAGTTGATGCTATTAGCAACAAAGTCTTTTTAAGTGGTAATAAGAATTTGGAGGACCAAGATGCCATTGTAAAATAAAAGAAGACTAGATCCTCTCAAGAAGATATAGTGGAGCTTTCCAGTAAGAGGAGGTTGGTAAGGATTAGAAAGTCTATTCAAAAAGAAGAAAGACCTTCCTATCCAAAAGCTTAAGCAGTGCTTTCATGTCAATCAAAGGGTGAAATTGGAGCTTAAGAGAATAGAGTAAAAGACAAAGAAAAAAAAACTTAAATAAGTCTAAAGATAAAGATCTTTTCTATAAGCTTCAAATACACATTAAAAGCTCCACTTGTCAAAGATATGAATCTTGATGAAAGAAATCCTCAATACATTCTTATGTCACTTAAAAGAATTAAAAATTTACTTAAAGATGATATAATATTAAACTAAAATGACTACTACTAAAGACAAAAAGTTTAAAAAGTCTTAAAATAAGACTAAAGACTAAAAAAGCATTGACAAGAGTAAAGAAGACTTCACTCTTGCCTCCATATATACTCTTAACTAAGAACTACATAGTAGTGTCCTATAGGACCTCCAAAATATATTGACTTTATAAGATACATATTTTAATTTTTAAGGTAATTTTTTTATATGTATATCATATAATTACCTTGTTTTGGAAGCTATCAATATGTAATTAACTTCTTGATTAAGTTTCTAATCTATCAATCAACTACAAATATATATATAAAATTAAAGAAACATCTATGAAGCTTGTCTAGAAAATATTTTGAAATAAATTTATTTTTATTTACTTCTATTTAATCATATAAGTAAATATTAAAATAAATATATATGTCTCTCACATAATCCTCCCTTCTAGACACAAATTTCATAAAGAGTGATCATTATATGTTGAAAAAATCCAAAATGCAGCAAATTATGTTTGTGACATATTTTGATCTTTGTTCTTTTTGAAGATGGTTGATAGATCTTCTCAACTATCAATAATGTCCCATATCAAAGTCGAAAGATCACTTCACTATTTAATCATTATTAAATCTTTTATAACTCTCTTCAAATAAAACATTTAGAACATTGTTAGAAGTCATTTCTACTCCTAATAAAATCACCAAATATCTAGAGTCTCTTTTAAGGTTGTAATACCAAAAATGTTGTATCTTGCCATTTATTTGAAGAAGGATGTGACAATTTTAATGTTTCATTTGATAAGCCAATAAGTCATAGCTCTTGAGTTGAATCTACTAATTGTTGGTTCTCTATTTTTTTAGTATCACAAATGTATAAAAGCATAATAAGAATAGAAAGTAGAATTTTCACTTCTTTAGATCTTGTTTCTTTTATAGCAAAGATTAGTTATTCTTTATCTTGCTTTTGATGGATGTCATTGATAAAAAACTTCAACCTTCTTTATAACATTTACAAGATTCTTTGTTGGCTCCTATGTGTATTTACTAATATCATATCCACACTAATGAACAAGATATTCTAACCTATTTTGGCACCGCCTTGAATCTAAGACTTCTTCTACTTTGAATTTTTGATTATTATCCACTTTCATAGGAGGATGTGGCATTTGTCTTCTTCTTGAGATATTTATTGTCTTATATGGCTTAAGGAGAGATGTATGGAATATGAGATGAATCTTCATAGATTTTAATATATATAATCAATAAACAATAAGATTGATTTGTTCGTTAATAGAAAAAGGTCCAATTCTATGATAGTCCAACTTGTCACAAAGATAAGTAGTCTTAATATTGTGACAAAGTAGCCATACATTGTCACCCATGTTGAATTGTGGTTGTTTCTTGCAATAGGCATCCACATTGATTTTTGTTGTTTTTGAACTTCTTTTAACTATACCTTCATTACTGCATGTAGTTTTGACAAATAATTTTCCAAATCTTCTACTATAATATTATCAACTTTTGAAAAGTTAAAAGTATTAAGTCATGGATGATAACTATAATTGGTAAACAAAGGTGTTTGTTCAGTAGAAGAATGTATCAAATTATTATATGTAAACTCTACTAATGAAAAAAGAATTGTCTAATCATCTTGATGATAATTAATGGTACACCTGAAATATTACTCCAAAACTTGATTCACCTATTCTGTTTGCCCATTAATATGAGGATAAGTAGCCAAAGAGAGCTTTATATCCACTTTTAGAATCTTAATAAGGGTTTTCTAAAATCTTAATATAAATTGAGTCTCTTTATTTAATATAATATTCTTGGATAATCCATGATAGAAATAGATGTTATAAAAAAAAACTTAATTATTTCTTCACTTGTGATAGATTTTTTACATAATACAAAATGTGCTATCTTAATAAAACGATCTACTATCATAAGTATAGAATCTTATAAACTTAAGATTAAAAGATCCATAATAAAATCTATAGAAACAAAAGACCATAGTTGTTCTAGAATAGGTAATGACTGAAGAAGTTCATATGAAAAACGACAAGGAATTTTGGATCTTAAATAAATATCACATGATTGTACAAAGTCTATGACTGTCTTCCACATTTAAAGCCATCAAAACTCTTTAGATACTAGCTCCAAAGTCTTGTTGTATCTAAAATGTCTTGTTGTTAAAAAGTCATGATGATCTTAAAAAATACATAATTAAACTTTACCTTCTAGAATGTATAATCATCTCTAAAAATAAATTAGATTATTCTTAAATTTAAACTTGAAAGAATCATGAGACTTAGAAGAATTATTCTTGATATCATAAATAAGAAGATCAAAGGACATACTTGATTGAATTTGCTTGAAAAAAGTTGAATCAATAGTCAATGTTGATTTTATTGCTTGAATATGAAAATGCTCCGACTTCAAAAAAATTATTCTTTATTAATCAAAAACTACATGACATTCTTTTGATATAAGATAAAAACATCTAGAAAGGACATTTGATAAACCTTGTTATTTTTCATATCTATAAGTGAACTTGAAATCAAATCTTGATAAAGACATACTCCAACAAGTTTAGTGATATTCAAAATATGTACCAATATGAAATGCTTGAGATTCTTGTAATCCGTATATACAATAACTAGACTAAAAAGGCCTTTAAAAATGAATCCACAATTTTTAAAATGAATCCACAATTATAAGAAGCTCTCTGTTGTGGATCTTGTAGTTAATTTTAATTACCAAAATTTTTTTGGAATGAAAAGCAACTAAGTAGAGCTTATCATCTACTCTCACTTGTAATAAAATAATATCCATAGCAAAGTTTGATGCATCTATTTCCATAAAAAATACCTTAAAAATATTGACGTGATACAAAATTGGTATAGAAATAAATACTATCTTCAAAGCTTTAAAAGATGTTTTTGCTTCTTTGCTCCACTTAAGTTTTTTTTTACATATGAGATGTATAAGAAGAGCTACAACTTGATTTTTTTTTTGATGAAGATCTAATAATAATTGGCAAATTTTACAAAATATTACATATTTCTGGTTGATTTTAAGACCTTTTAATCCATGATAGTTTAGATCTTCTTAGGATCCATCATTAATCCTTTATTAGAAATGATATACCCTAAAAAATCAACTTGAGTAGTGTGGAATACAGACTTTTCTATCATTGCATATAATCTTACATGTGTAAGTTTTTCTAATACATGACAAATATAAAGTTCATAATTTTTTATATTCTTAGAATAGATTAGAATATCATTTAAATAATATACAACAAAATTATTAAGAAATTCACAAAAAATATTATTTTTGAGATATTAAAAATTAGCTAGTGCATTCATGAGTCCAAAAAGTATGACATTATATTCAAAATATCCAAATCTAGTTCAAAAAGTAATCTTTTACTTATCTCCTTCTTTAATGTAGACCAAATTGTATGCTCTTTGTAGATCTATTTTTGTATAGATCTTTGCTTGAATGAATTGATCAAATTTTTTTGAAATCAAAGATAAGAGATACTTCTTTTTGATGGTGATCTTGATAATTCCTCGATAGTCTACGTACATTCTTTGAGATCTATCTTTTTTCTCCACAAATAAGATAAAAGCTCTTGTTGGAGATTTCAAATAGCATATGAAGTTATTATCTAATTTTTTGTTAATGTACTCCTTTAGTAAGGTAATTCATTTTATGATAAGCTATAGATTGGTCGAAATGGTGGTTGAGCTCTTTTTTATAGATCAATTGTTCAATCATGTGATTAATTCTTTATAAGAATATATATATATATATATATATATATATATATATATATATATATATATATATATATATATATATATATATATGTATATATATATTTTGAAAAAATGCCTTAAAAATCTTGATATTGGCTAAAAATATTACTTGACATCTTTCCACTATCAGAAATGGATGTGGCATATATTACAATAGATGTTCCTTCTTTTGCTACATGCATGAAAGCTCTTGCATCTATGAATAAGGATTTGGATATACTAGGCTTATCTATTTGTACTTCATTATCAAAATTTTAGATTAAATTACTAAAAAATTTAAGGTTACAAAAAATCCAATCTATTTGAAGGTTATATTTTTTTAACCATGATTATCTTAAAATAATTGGATTGGAAGAAGATCTTATCTTATTAAATATTACTACACTATTATAAAATTTAATTGTTAGATCTAAAAGAATAATCTCATGAGTAACATCTGTAAAAGACAACAAATGACTATCTATAAATCTACAGGTACGGGTATCAACGACATATATCTTGAAGAAAGAAAATCTTCAATACACTTTTGTATCACTGAAAAGAACTAAAAAATCACTCAAAAATGATATAATATAGAATTAAAATGGTTATTACGAAAAATAAGAAGATTAGAAAGTTTTGAAATAAGATTAATGACTAGAAAGGCAATAACAACAGTGAAGAAGGCTTCACTTTTGCCTCCATATATACTCTCTAACTAAGAGCTATGTGGCAATATTCTATAGGACCTCTAACATGTATTGACTTTGTTAGCCACATGTCTTAACTTGCAAGGCAAGTTATCTATATATGTGCTACATAGTTAGTTTGTTTCATTAGCTACTACATGGAGTTAACTTGTTCTACAAGCTACCAGCATATGATTAACTTATTGACCAAGTTTCTAACCTATAGACTTATTTGAAATTAAAATCGCATCTATAAAGCTTCTAAAAAGCTTCTCTAGAAGAATTTATGAAATTAATCTATATTTATCTACTTCTACCTAATTATATAAGTAACTATTGGGATAAATGTATGTATCCATGACATGACCCTTCCATTTAGGGATGAGTTATATGAGGAGCGGTCATCATCTTTCATGAAACTTTGTAATTCTTCATCTTGGTTTTGGTGGATGTCATTGATAAAAGGTCTCAACCTTCTTTGTTGCATTTGCAAGATTCTTTGCTAGCTTTCATGTGCATTTGCTAATATCATATCTATGTTAATGAACAAGATATTCAACCTTATTTTGATGATGCATTGAATCTAAGACTTCTTTTACTTTAAACTCTTGATTATTATCCACTTCTAAAAGAAGACGTGGTACTTGTCTTCTTTTCGAGATATTCAATGTCTTATACGGCTCAAGAAGGGACATGTGAAATATAAGGTGGATCTTCATAGACTCCAACGGATGTAAGCAATAAGCAATATGATTGATTTGTTCACAAATAGGAAAAGGTCCTAGCCTATGTTAGTTCAACTTATCACAAGGACAAGTAGACTTCATATTGTAAGGAAGTAATTATACCTTGTCACCTACATTGAATTGTAGTTACTCCTTATAATAGGCATCTATATAGGTCTTTTGACGTTCTTGAGCTTCTTTTAATTGTATCTTTATTGTTGCATATAGCTCTCACAAATAATTTGCTAAATCTTCCACTGCAAGATTACCAACTTTTAAAAAGTCAAACGTATTAAGACATGGATGATAACCATAATTGGTAAAGAAAGGTATTTTTTGAGTAGAAGAATATATCAAATTATTGTATGTAAACTCTGCCAATAGCAAAAGAATTATCCAATCATCTTGATGATAATTGATGATACACTTCAAATATTGCTCAAGAACTTGATTCACCTATTTTGTTTGTCCATTAGTTTGAGGATGAAAATTCAAAGAAAGCTTTATATCCACTTTTAGAATCTTGAATAGGATTCTTTAAAATCTTAATACAAATTGAATCTTCCTATTTGATATAATATTCTTTGATAATCCATAATAGCGATAGATATTGTCAATGAAAAGCTTAGTTATTTCTTTATCTGAAATAGATTTTATATATAATACAAAATATGTCATTTTAGTGAAGCAATCTATAATTATAAATATAAAATCATATGAACTTGAACTTGCAAGATATGTAATAAAATCCATAGAAATAGAAGACCATGGTTGTTTGAGTATAAGCAATGGTTAGAGAAGTCTATAGAATTGATGATAAGGAATTTTTGATCTTAAACAAATGTCACATAACTAGAGAAATTTTTTTATCACCTTTTATATTTGCGACCACCAAAAATCTCCAGATATAAGTCCTAAAGTCTTGTTGTATTCAAAATGTCTTGCTACTGAAAAGTCATGATGTATCCAAAGAACATGTAAATGTGCTTCTCCTACTAGAATCTATAGGCGTCCTTTGAAGTAAAGTAGGTTGTTCATAAACTTAAACTTTGAAATATCATGAAACTTAGAAGAAAGATTCTTGATATAATGAATAAAAAGATCAAAGGACATATTTGATTGAATTTGTTTGACAAAGGTTGAATCAACAGTCAATATTGATTTCATTGTTTAAAGATGAAAATGCTCTGACTTCAAGAAGATTATTCTTTGTTGATAAAAAAATATGTCTCTTTCTTTTGGTATAAGATAAGAGTATCGAGAAAGAATATTTGATAAACCTTATTATTTCCTATGTTGATATGTGATCTTGAAATCAAATCTTGACAATAATATGGTCCAACAAGCATGGTGATAATTCAATACATGTGCTAATATGAAATATTTGAGGTTTTTTTGATTTATATATACTGTATTTGAATTTAAAGTGCCTTCTATATAATGACACCATTCTTGAAATGAATCCACAATTATAAGAAGTTTTTTGTCATAGATCTCATAGTTAATCGTGGCTGCTAAAAATTTCTTAGAATAAAAAGTCATTGGATGGACTTTATTATATGTTTCCATTTATGACAATACTGCATTCAAGGTAAAGTCTGATGCATCTTTTTCCATAAAGAATACCTTAAAAAAGTAGATATAATTCAAAGTTGATGCAAAAGTAAATTCTTTCTTAAAAGTAATAAATGATGTTTTGGCTTCTTTATTCTTCTCAAGTTTGTCTTTATAAGTCAAATTTATAAATGAAGCCGCAACTTAAAAAAAATTCTTCATAAAGATTCAGTAATAATTGGCAAATTTTAAAAAGCATCACACATATTTTACTATTATTAAAACTTTAAATCTATGATAGTTTGGACCTCCTTTGGATTCATCATAAGACCTTCATTGGAAATGATGTATCCTAAAAAGTCAACTTGAATACTGCAGAATATACAATTTTTTAACTTTGCATATAATCTTACATCTCTTAGTTTTTGTAACATACAACAAACATGAATTTCATACTCTTCTATATTCTTAGAATAAATTAAAATGTTGTCCAAATAACAAATGACAAAATCATCAAGAAATTCACAAAAAATGTCATTCATCAGATGTTAGAAAGTAGCTAGTATATTTGTGAGTCCAAAAGACATGACATTATATTCAAAATGTCCATACCTAATTTAGAAAGTTATCTTCCATTCATCTCTTTTTTTGATGCAAATCAAGTTATATGCTCCTCGTAGATCTATTTTTGTATATATCTTTGCTTAATTTAATTGATTAAGAAGTTCTGAAATCAAAGATAGATGATACATATTCTTGATGGTGATCTTGTTAAGTCCTCAATAATCCACCCACATTTGTAGAGATCTATCTTTTATCTTTACAAATAAGATAAGAGCGCCGACTAGAGATTTAAAATGGCATATAAAATTCTTAGCTAAGTTCTCATCAATGTACTCTTTGAGTACAACCAATTAATTTTGTAATAGGCTATAGATTGATCCAAATGGTGGTTGAGTTCCTTCTTGAAGTTTGATAGAATAATCATAAAGACAATGCTCTGGAAGAATATCTACATTTTATTTTTCAAAAATGTTCCAAAAATCTTGATACTAGCTAGGAATACTACTTGACGTCTTCTCACTATCAACAATAGATATGATATATATAGTAAAAGATGGCCTTTCATTTGTGGCATATATAAAAACTCTTACACCTACTAATAGAGGTTTGGATGTACTAGACTTATGGATTTTTACTTATCTAGTAAGATTTAAATTAAATTATAGAAAAAATCAAGATTACGAAAAACCTAATCTCTGTGAGGGTTATATCTTTTTAACCATGATAATCTTAAAATAATTGAATTAAAAAGAGATTTAATCACATTAAATATTATTAAACTATTATAACTACTAGTTACCACTTCTATAGGAATAGTTTCATGTCTAACATCCTCAAAAGACAATGAATGTCCATCTATTACTTCTACATGAATGGAATTGATTTTCTTAACTAAGGATATATTTTGTTTTTTGACAAAGTCTTCATCTATATAATAGGCTCAGGCTCCTAAATCCAACAAGGCTAAGACTTTGTGATTTTTTAGTCATGAAAAAACTTCTATTATAAAACAAAGTGAGGGATTAAAAGAAAGAATAGGACCTTTACTAAATGTTGTGCATGATTCTAGCTGCATGGTTTCTATTGTAGTTGGAGTAATTTATTTTCCGACACATTGTCTTCTTTGGCAATCATGCTTTTCATTTTGTAATTGCATTGTTTCTTTAAAATAACGTTAAATAATGTGGTTATCTTCTCCAAAATATAAGCATAAGCCTTCTTGATATTGTTGAATCTTTTCTTGCTTTATGAGAGATTTAAAATGTATCGCATCAATTTGTATTGGTTCTAGCCTTGATAAATAAGTTTCTAAAAACTTAGGAGCTGTCATCATAATTTGATTTGTTCTTCTCCAACCATATCTTTGTTCTTGATGTCTTTTAAATAATCGATTGTTACATGCAATGGCTTGAGTAATAAATTATTTTAAAGATTGTATCTTTGGTGTTGTCAGTAACAAGTCTTTGACATTTTCATTTAATCCATATCGAAATTGATTGATAAAGACTTTATCATCCCAGTCCACATTACAAGCGAGGTTTTGGAATTCAACAACATATATGGTGGCTGACCATGATCTTTACTATAAAGATAAGAACTTGGTCTCTATTATTTTTTTTCAATTACTTTCTCCGAATGTGGCCGTAAACACTTCTAGAAATGAATTCAAATCATAAAAGAGTTGTGAATCTTTTTCCATTAAAGGTACAAATTAAGAGAGAACACTTTTTGATAGAAGTGTATCTATGATTCCAACTTGAGTAAATCCATCCGGATATTAGAAAAGATAAAGCCTTAGATAGAGCTTGATTTGTTGTAAAAATCCTTGAAATTTTGATCTTGTTCCATCAAACTTCTTAGGCATATTAATCCTTGTCCCTGTTATACTTATGGAAGCAAAAATTCCTAGATTTGGTTGTGAGATTGATCTACTTGATTCCTTCAACTGCACAACTTCTTGCCACAAACTCTGAAATTTTTACAAAGAGAAATAATCCACTCTTTTTAAGAAAAAAATGAATTTTAAAAAATAAGATTTTTTTAAAAAAATGGATAGGTCACAACCTTTAAAATATAACAATAGAAGTGGGATAATCTACTCACTTCTAAATTAAGATAAAAATAGTATATTAGTATTCTTATCAAATTATTAAGGATCTATATCTTGAAGAAAAAAAACCTTCAATACACTCTTGTATGACTAAAAGGAATTAGAAAGTCACTCAAAGTTGATATAATATTGAACTAAAATGGCTATGGTTGAAAACAAGAAGACTAGAAAGTCTCGAAATAACACTAAGAACTAAAAAGGTATTGATAAGAGTGAAGAAGGCTTTACTCTTATCTTCATATATACTCTCTAACTAGGAGCTATGTGACAATATTCTATAGGACCTCCAACATGTATTGACTTTGCTAGCCACATGTCTTAATTTGTAAGGTAAGTTATTTATATATGCGCCACATAGTTAGCTTGTTTCATTGGCTATTACACGGAGTTAACTTGTTTTGCAAGCTACCATAATGAGGTTAACTTGTTGGCCAAGTTTCTGAACTACAAACACATCTAAAGTCAAAGTGCTTCTGTAAAGCTTCTAAGAAGCTTCTCTAGAAGATTTTATAAAATTAATCTATATTTACTTCTACCTAATCATTTAAGTAACTATTGAGATAAATATATATATTCATGATAACATGTTTAATTTTCTTGATTAAAGATATTTCTTATTTCTTAACAAAGTCTTTGTCTATAAAAGAGGCTAAGGCGCTTAAATTTAATAATACAAAGACTTTGTGATTTTTAGGTCCTAAATACATATCTATTGTAAAATAAGGTGAGGGATCTGAGGAGAGAATAAGATCTTTACAAGATATCATCTATGTTTCTAAGCATATGGTATCTATTGTAATTGAAAAAGCTTATTTTTTGATACATTATCTTTTATAGCAATCATGTTCTTCATTTTGTAATTGCATTGCTTCTTTGGATAATGTTGAGCAATGTGCTTAGTTTTTCTATAAATTAAGTACAAATCCTTTTAATGAAGTCAAGTCTTTTCTAGCTAAGTGAAGAGTTTAAAACATATTATATGAATTTTCATTGATTTTGGCCTTGATAATTAAGTTTCTAAAATATTGAAAGCTACTATCATTAGTTGGCTTATTCTCCTTCAATCAAGTCTTTATTCTTGATGCCTTTTAAATAATTATTTGTTGCATGCAATAGCTTAAGCAATAAATTATTCTAAAGATTTTATTTTTAATATTTTCAATAATAAATCTTTGAAATTATCCTTCTATCAAAATTGGTTGATGAGGGTAATGTCATTCCAATCCACATCGTAAGCAAGATTTTAGAATTTAGCATCACATATAGTGGCTGATTGTAATCTTTATTGTAAGGATAAGTGTTTGATCTTTGCTACTCTTTCTTAATTATTTTCTTTAAATATAGTTGTAAACACTTCTAAGAATGAATTCAAATCATAAAGAAATTATAAATCCTTTTTTATCAAAGATATAAACCAAGAGAGAGCACTTTCAAATAAAAAAGCACCTATGAATCCAACCTGAGTAAATCCATGAGAGTATTGGAAGAGATGCAACATTAAATAGAGCTTGATTTGTTACAAAAATCCTCAAAATTTTGATCTTATTCCATGAAAATTCTTGGACATACTAATCTTTGTCCTTATTATATTTGTAGAAGCAAAACTTCATGGATTTAGTTGTAAGATTGATTTACTTTCTTCCTTCAATTATACAACTTTTTGATGTAGATTCTAGACTTTTTCTATAGATATAGGATTAATAGTTGGTACTTATGATGCATAAATTTTTTATCTTAAGAATATTGAAAAATTCTTAGAGATGAGCAATAGTTACAAATCTATTCTCACTTCTAGTATGTATAGCATCCAGGATGTTTTCTTCTCTTATAATAACTTGAAAAATCTATAAGTCAAATTAGAGGAGGATAATTTACAACCTCTAATATCAAATGAACATTTCTACAAAAAAAAATAATCTGATTTTTTTAATGAAGATATCAATGTTAAAAAATTAAAAAATTTGTTTAAAGGTAGATAATTTGCAATCTTCAAAATACAACAATAAAAGTGAGATAATCTACTCACTTCTAAAACAAGATAAAAACAATGAATTAATACTCTTATTAAATTATCAAGGATATGAATTTCGAAGAAAGAAATCCTTAATACATTCTTGTGTCACTCAAAAGAACAAAAAAGTCACTGAAAGATGATATAATATTAAATTAAAATAACTATTGTTAAAGAAAAGAAGACTAAAAAGTCTTGGAATAAGACTAAAGATTAAAATAATTTTGAAAAGAGTAAAAAAGACTTCACTCTTACCTCTATATATACTCTTAATTAGGAACTACGTGGCAATGTCTTATAAGACCTTCAAAATGTGTTGACTTTACAAGATACATATCTTAACTTGTAAGGCAAGTTTTTTACATGTCTGCCACATAGCTATCAATATATACACTATCTATGAAGCTTATAGGAAGCTTGTTTAGAAAATATTATAAAAAAAATTTATTTTTATCTACTTTTATTTAATCATATAGATAAATATTAGAATAAATTTGTATGTCCATGATACTATTAATATAAAGGAAGTTTTAGATGAGAAGATTCTTAATGCAAAAATTGAGTTCACGTTGAAAGAGGCACTTAATATTGCAAAAAAGAACTTCCATGAGCTTATCATTGATGTCATTAAGAAAAAGAAGCAAATGATGGTAGAGGCAATTGTAATAAAGGCATTAGATTCCTACTTGATGGAAGAAGAAGACAAAGAGATAGGACAAGTCTTCTATCAAATTTGTCCACCTATATTTGAGGAGATACCACTTAAAAAGAAGGATGTGATTATTCAAGACTATCGTAGATGTAAAAATCAAGAAGAAGCAAGAAATCACAAAGAGATAGAGCATGGTGTAGATGTAAGTGAGGTAAATATATCTAATTATATTTTTCAGGGGAGGTTTGAAGGTAAAAGAATGATTGCTTAATTTGCAGATCTTTTTTGAATTAGAGCTATCATAGAGGCTGAAGTGAGATTGGAAGACCTTAAGGACATATTAGTTTGGATCCTATATGGTAATTGAAGTACATACTAATGCAACTTATTCACTTTGAAAATTAGATGGAACATCATTAAAGACTAAGATTGTAAAAAAGCAAATTAAAATCTTTAAGTGATAAGATGAAATGAATTATTTGGAAGATTTAAAGGCTTTTGAGCTTTAATATTTTGATCAATGGTTCAATAAAGATATAAATTATAATAACTATGATTCCAATAATGATGGTATTGTAGTCTAATTCTTTGACATACATTAGAATATGTACAGGTTTGAAGGAGGTAAGTGTCATAATGTACTTAAATTAAGTACATCAAAGTTATTTAGAGGATAATTAATTTTATTGGTAGGAGAGAGGGAACATAATGCTAATATATTTATAAATTTGAATGGAATTTAGAATAAAAGATTGTTAGCTAAAATAAATTATTTGAGCTTAAAAATACTATCTTTTAGGATAGATACTCAATTATATAGTGGTTTAAGGCATCTATTGGAAAAAGATCAAGGTAGGGATTTTGGAATCAAGTAGGATTTTTTTTTGCTGGAATTTTTGAAATGAGAGATTCAACACTAGTGTAGATTTTTCTATGTCACTTTTTGTATTTTTATTTTTTATGTTGATATTTAAAAAGAAGCTAGATATGATTGTAAGCTTTCCAATAAGCTATAGCATATAAGAAATAGAGTTGTCAAGAGGGAGATTCAAGCAAATTTCAAAGAAAGAAATTACTTGAATTTTTGAGAGAAGAGATTCAATACTAGTTTGGATTTTTTTATGCCACTTCTTGTAATTTTTTTTTATTGTATTGATATTTAAAAAAAGCTAGATCTGATTGTAAGATTTCCAACAAGCTATAGCACATAAAAAGTGGAGCTGTAAAGAAGGAGATTCAAGCAAATTTATAGAAGGATATTGTTGGAATTTTTGGATAGTGAATCTTAAGATTGATTTGAGATTTTCTATGCCATTTATTGGATTTTTTTTTTCTTTTTTTTTTATTCTCTATGAAATATTTTTTTTTATTCTCTATGAACTATTTTTTTTTATTCTCTATGAACTATTATTTCAACAAAAAAAAGTTATTGATTTTGAAAAGTCTATTAAAAATAGTATAAAAATATATTATAGTAATAAAGGTTCCAGAAAAAAAATTAATTTTTCATGCAAGAACAATTTATATAGATTTCCACCATTATCTTATCTAAGAGAAAGTACTTGGAAGAGAAGAAAAAATATATTATATTAATACTACAATTACAATAGATTAGATTTAGATCAAGTTTAAATTATAATTCTATTTAATACAAGATTACAACCACAATGTAAAATCATGGCATTGAATAAATAATCTATACATTACCAGCAAAACATCAATAAAAATAGGCTTCAAAGAACCTTATCCCCACTCTTAAATACAACACTTGCAACCACCACCTAATAATAAAAAATAGAATCAATTTTTTTTAAAAAATCTACTCCATTAATACTTAATAATAAGAATATGATGGCCACCAATACTAACAATATTAATTAAAAAATATTTAGAAACAAAACTAAAAATCATAAATGATGGTTTGAATATCAACTTTGCTTAAGGGAGACAATGTATGCAACAAAAGTCAATTGCTTTGGATCTGTTCTTCAGCACAACACAATTGCTGTGACTTCACATTTACAATAAATTCTCCATAGCAATGGCATACAACAAATGCTATCAATGGCAATACTAGTAATTCATACCAATCTAAACAAAGTACAACTAGTGTTGGAGTAACTCTTGTACTATTACAATCACTGAATAATTGAAGATAGATTTTGTATCTTACTCTACATTATTAAACTCTAATAGATAAAATAGAATGAATTCACTAATACTACACTATCTATTCATAAAACAAATCCAACATCTACCAAAACTATTGAGTTAGATAATACAAGCAAATGAAATGATAAATAATTTGCAAAACATTGATTATATACTTACACCAAATAAAGTTTGAAAGGAAGGTATTGATATATACATCCATCTAAATATTGTCATTCAACTAATAATTCATCCATGAAGATTAAGATTGAATGATGCACAACCATTCTTCCATTTCATTAGATTAACAAGAGTTTGGATTTAATTCCATGTTGTCAAATCAATTAATCTCATTGCATATTCATCTCTTTGAAGAACCTATATTAAGAAACAATGGCATAGTACATGCATGAGATTAATTGATATGTGCTAGAGTTAGCACTTGATTTATTCCAACAAAAGCAAGAGCAAAGTGCTCAGAGAGCTGGTTCCAAGAAGAGAATACTACTCTACTTGAGCTTGCGTGGTCGCCTCATGTGATCAACGACGACCGAGCGGGAACTCTTTTAGACCCACACAATTACTTGAAGATGAGGGGAGCAAAATAGTCCAAAGGAAAACAGGGGAGAGGGCCTTTGTACTGCAAGGTGTTTCAGTGTCTACATATCAGAAGCACAATCTTGATAGTCAACGCATTGTTTGAGATTAGCATGTCTTCAATCCTTCCCTAATATTATTTCCGAGAGCTTCAGGACCTGGATGAGCAGAATGGAGGGTCTGGATTCTCAGGCGGAGTATGTGACCCCATCTGCTGGCAAGCCATTGGCTAGAAATTATGAGTTGCTCAGTGTCAAGTACGCATCCTTCAGAGGAGAAGTTTTTGATATTAAATTCACAATGTAATTTCTTTGGGTCTTTTGATTGTGCCATATAATTTTTTGTTGAGTTGACTCAAAATACTGAAGCTAATGCTAGGAGGAAATGGATTAACATATTACATCTTGGTACAATTCCACCGCATGATGCAATTTTTGTTCTGCGAAAAAAATTGGAAAATTTACAGACGCAGTGAGAAGGGGTGAGATACCAAAATCCTGGCCTATCTTGAGATTCAACCGAATGAGAACAAGCACTCAAAAGAGCTCGAAGCTGACCGGAGGTACGCTTTCTGCGATCGGGCAGTCTATGTAGTCTAGCTCAGTGATGGAAAAGTAAGAAGTTAATTGTCTTCACGTCACAGTAAATCACCCATGCTCTTGTAATGGTAGCGGTTTTACTCATCGTACATTGATTCAACTGTAACCACAACACCCTCAGAGTGTAGAAGACTTATTGAAATAGGTTGAAATTATGTCAACCAATCCTATCCTAGAAAGATGAGTTCCACCCTGTTCGATTACAAGCTATTGCAATGCTGGATCGATGTTGGGTAGAAGTTTGTTTTCTTTCATGCTCATCAAAAGTGGCTCTACGTTGTGTTCTTGTTGACATGTGATTTCCCTCCATTGATCGTACGAGTTTCCACCGTGTTTCTCAACTGGGTGCCATATAGTCTTCATGGAAGAATACACGGAAGCCAACAAGTCTCAATCTCGGTTACGATTGATTCAATACAATCGTAACTTGAAGGGCAAGCTCAACGACATGATCAACGCTTTTAACTCTTCAAAAACCACTGCTGCACCTTTGATTTTTTTTATTTTTTTATTTTTTTATCTTAACCTTACACGGTGCCATTCGCATGCATGGCAAACCGCAGAGTCGACATAGATTGATCATTTTCTTGTGCAGGCGTAGCTCCCACCGCATCATCACACCTCAGTACATGTTGCGGGTGACAACATCTTTGGACCTTTCGGTGCAGATCAGTTCCTGCCTTCTCGCTGATTCCCCATAGATTGTCAAGACGGTGCTTGATCTGATCACTTTATGCGAAATGAACCCATTCGAGCATATTCGAAAGCTTCACAGGAATGTGAAGACTGGTCAGCGGGAATCTGTTGCTGATGGGACGTTCTGTTCCATCTGGTGCTTCTCGAAATGCTCTTCTGGTTATTGACTTCTAGTTCTAGTCGTTGACTTTCAGTTCTCAGGCTTTTCTTCAGGTGGTTTACTTTTGGTACGGGAGGTGTTCTTTTAGCAGTTGACTTTTGGTTTGGAGGGGTTGACTTTGGGGTCGGGAGTCTTCTTCCAAGAAGTTAACTTTGGGTCAGAAGTTGACTCTGGGTGTGGAGGTGCTTTTTTTCTTTTTCTTTTTTATTGACACAAGTAGAGAATATTCCCCATTGCGAAGAGGGCTCCACCCGAAATCTTTGATTACTCCCGTTACGTATGTGGCTGGATCCCCTCCTCGGCCTCGCCTCTGATTTTTGACTGGCTCGCCATGTTTGTGACATTTCTATTAATCTGTTGGTCTTGGGTTGTGGTGTGTATACTTGGGTCTGGGGTGGGATCCATATTTCCCCAGCATTCAGTTCGACTCGATACATTTGTGAGCTCTGCCATACCAGGTTTGGTGTGGACTCTGTATCATTGCTGAACATAGCAGCCCATTCAGATGCCCTTAGCTGTCTATCTGGCGCAGCGAGCAACGGCTGCCAGAACCGAGCTAGGGCGGCCACCAATGCTTCCTACGGGCATTCTTCCGCATCTTCTAGTCTGAAGCATTACTGAGCTTAGGAAAAGCTCACAAAACCCCTATTAACCCACATGTCCTGATATATTCTGATGCCTCGTTTGTGCAGTTCAGTTGCTCGGGCTTTAAAGAAACCAGGGCCAATGGGTGTAATTTCAGGATAATGCCATATACTACATCTCAACCATTCTTTCATATATATACTCTCTAACTACAAGCAAATTCACAATTGTCAGAAGTCAAAAGTTAACTTTGGATCAGAAGTTGATTCTGAAGTTAACTTTGGGTTAGAATTATCTCACCCACTATAAATAAAATAAAATAAAATAAATAAAAAATAAAAACCCACAGACTGGTGAATTACTTTGTCGGACCAGTCTCGACTGTACAGGTTCTGGTCTAGATGATTCCAGACCGGGCAGGTTATGTCAACCATGTTGAACGGATGAGATTGGAAGCACCAAAATTTAAATGAAACATAATTAATGAGAGCAGCTAGGCAAGGCGATGCAAAGAGGTGGTATACAATAGACAAAGAAGTCAAGCGAGGGGTGATAGGGTGGGGGATATGTGTGTTGCTTAGAGAGTTTGTGCTTAGGAAAAAGTGGAGATTATTGGATAGGGTAGCAATTTGTGTCGGGGTTGCATAGAAGATTGAATTGTCATCTAGTTTTATAGGATGAGTAAGAGAATCTAAGAAGAAGAAGGTGAAGGTTACAGTGAAAAGAAGTTGTTGGTTGTAGTGCATAGAAGTAGATCCAAATTAGTAGAGAAGATTGTAGATAAGGAAAAAGAGAGGATGTAGATTCTAAAGGAGCTCAAGCTGATTGAAAGAGAGGCGATGGCAGTGTTACATTAGGCTAGTATTGATGGATTTAAGCTATTCAACTATTTGAAGAGATAGCAAAGTGAAGACATTCTTATTAAAAGAGATCAGAGTGGTAGTGTTGCAAGGACAAGGAGGTAGTCTGATAGCAACAAGGATAGGATATGGCTTGGAAATTGGCGACTATGGTAAATTGGCCATGATTTGCCATGTTATTACAAGGTGATAGTTGATTTTTAGTGGTTGTTAGACAACAAGTTTATAAGAGTTCTTATACATATAATAATAAGAAAATGTGATATTGTGATGAATGTTTTAGTATAGTCATTTCTTTGTTGAAGAATGTGATGCATATAAAAACTTTTATAAGTTGATTGCTAGATAATTTAAATAATTATTAATTAATTAAAATAATATATATAATAAATAAAATAAATAAATAATTAAAAATTTGATAAAATAAAAGTAAACAATGGTTAAGAAAGAAAAGACATTCAATCTTATATAAGTGAAGTTACTCTATTGGACTATCAAATGTAATTAAGGTGGATTAATTTTATTAATAGTGGAAAAATTGTTAACTTTGGTAGAATCTTTTTTTATTCTATGTCTATTCTATTCTATACTAACAATTTTTTTTTTTCTTAGTGTTTCTTACTTGTAATAAATTTGAGGCTTGAGTGCCATCATCTTTTGGAGTATGGATGGAACTAGGTAATGTAGTACTACATTATTAGGTATAGATTGGAGTCACAAGTTTCTAATGTTTTAACAATCCATTTGACTAATAAGGCTATGACAACATCATCTGGGTTGATGAAATTATTGCCTCCTCTTGTGAAAAGATTGAAAATATTAAATCCAACCCACTTTAATATATGCATGTTTTATAGTATTTCTTGCTAGATAATTACCTAGAGAGATTTAATCTTAGCAATTCTTCATTTAATATGTCTCTATAGTGAAATGAAGAAGAATAGTATTCACAATGAAATACTATTTATTACAATTTTCTTCCATGTGGAAATTATCATTGTTGCATATTAGTGGCTTAATTTTTTGTTGATCTTTTATTGTAGAAAGGAGTCAATATTTATTAAAGTTAGAGAGATGCAAAAAGGTACTCCTAGTAATTTGCTTACATCACCTACTTATGTCCATATAATCTTCAAATCATTTGTCTATAGAATTTGGATTGGAGTTAGATTATATTTCCAATGTCCACTTGATTTAGTCCAATTTAATATTAAGTCTAAGCTCAAGAAAAATGTCTCTAAAATATAAATGGTATACTTTACATTTGGTTCTTTTCTTAGTAGGATCAATGAGATATCATCCATGGGCCATGATTTGTTGTTTATTCATTATAAGTAGTTATATTCTTTTAATCACCCCACTTTCTACATCTTTCATCACCATTGCATTTAGTACTTTTGCTATAATGATGAAGAAGTATGGTGCTAATGGACATCCTTGTCAAACCCTCCTATCAATCAAAAATGGTTCTAAAAGTATTCTATTAATTTATTAATTTTTACATATATCTTTGCCTCCATAATAATAATTGAATTATGTATATAAATTCAAGAAGAAAATCCATTATTCTAAGTACTTAAAATAAAAAAAATCCCAATCCACTATGTCATATGCCTTTGAAAAATCAAGCTTTAAAAAGAATAGTAGTTGATTCCTTTTTAGAATCTAATCAACTACTATTCTTTGCCTATGCTATGATTTTGTGAGTTAGCAATAGATTGTTAAATATAAATTTATTAAGTAGAAAGGTCAATTAGTTTCTATTAATAATATTCATCAAAATTCATTAAAACTATAGATGTAGCTTATTAGCATATATTTTATAACTAATTTTTTAAAAAATAATTGGTCTCTAATTCGAATGGTTATTCTTTTTTTTTACTTTTGTCTAAAAATACTATCATTCCTTGAATCATTTTAAGAGAGAATCTTCCTTGGCTATTATTCTTATTGATCATGGTTAAATATTTTGATCTTAATAAATCTCAATTTTTATAATATAATTCTAAGATGATATTATCTAATCCAAGTAATTTTCTTACTTACATACCTTGTAAGGCTTGTGTAAATTCTATTAGATTTAATAGCATCTAAAGATTTAGTATTGCTTCATCTTCTACTTTGTTTTTCAAGCATTCGAGAGCTATGTGATCAACTTCTTTTACTGCTACCATTGTTGACTATTATTGATATAGATTTTTTTATATAATTTATTATAAATAGCCATCAGTTGGTCTAACTTATATTAAAACAAACTATTAGCATCAATTAATTTAATAATATACAAGTCCATAGATCATTCTTTATTAGCTTCAAATAAATTTTACAAATAACAATCTTCCATTTATTACTATTTTAAGAAGATGTAAAGGACATGTTCTTCTACTTATTAAATTTAAAATTACTTTATTTTATTTGCACATGTGACTAGCTTGGATTGACAACCCGCATACTTCAAATCCACATGAAGTCCTATTACCACCACTATTAATTGTCTTCATAAGTTTTCTTTTATTTTTCTTTGTTTTACATTCCTATACAAGTAGAAGGTGCAATAAAACTTCACACAATGTCTAATTTTTCTAGAGAAAGGTAGATTAGAATTAGCTTTCAAGATTTGTCAAATCTTAGTTTGAACTTCTTCTTTGGCTAAATATTGTGCATTCATATTGTATGGAAATTAATAGTAGGGTGTTGGATCAAGGTGGAGCCACCTCTAAATTACCAAGTAATTAGAGAGTGAGTTATTCCTTAAGTTTGTATATTCTGTACTTGTAGAACTCTCTCTAATATATTTAAATATATAGATTTTCTCTAATTGAATCATCACATGGATATTGTCTTTGCGATTTCTATCCCAACAATATCATATCATGTTTGAGGAAGGATAATTATCCTTAACTTGTAGCATATTTCTGAAGATGTTAAATTTTCTATATTAATCTCTTGTCATTACAAAGTATCAAGGATATATACATTTATTTCAATAGTTACTTATATGATTAGGTAGAATTAAGTAAATATAGATTAATTTTATAAAGCCTTCTACAAAAGCTTTTTAGAAGCTTCAAAGATGCAATTTTGACTTTAGATGTATTTATAGGATAGAAACTTAGCCAACAAGTTAATCACGTGTTGGTGGCTTGTGGAAGAAGTTAACTTTGTATAGTAGCTTGTAGGATAAGCTAACTATGTGGCGCATACATAGATGACTTGCCTTGCAAGTTAAGACATGTGGCTAGTAAAGTCAACACATGTTGGAAGTCGTATAGAATATTGCCACATAATTCTTAGTTAAAGAGTATATATGGAAGCAAGAGTGAAGCCTTCTTCACTCTTGTCAATGCCTTTCTAGTCTTTAGTCTTGTTTCAAGTCTTTTTAATTTTCTTATTTTCAACAATAGCTATTCCAATTGAATATTATATCATCTTTGAATGACTTTTTAGTTCCTTTAAGTGACACAAGAGTGTATTGAGGATTTTTTTTCTTTGAGATTCATGTCCTTGATAGTTTGACAAGAATGCTAGCATACCATTTCTCTCTTGTTTTAGAAGTGAGTAGATTATCCCTCTTCTATTGTTGTATTTTAAAGGTTGCGGACTATCTATCTTTAAACAAATAATCTTATTTTCAACACTTATTTTTTCGTTAAAGAGAGTGGATTACTCCTCTTTGTCAAAAAAATTTATTAGAAGTGGCGGATTACCCTCCTCTAATTTAACTTTTTGGATTTGTTAGAGTTGTCTATGGAAGAAAAGATTATGGATGCTACTTCTAATAGAAGTGAGAATAGATTTACAACTATTGCGGATCTTCATGAACTTGTCAATACTCTTAGGGCAAAAATTTCACATATCACCAACATCAACCATGGAAGCACTACTTCTATACCTATGGAAGAATTCTAGAGTCTACATCAAGAAGTTGTGCAATTGAAAGAAATAAGTCAATCAGCCTCACAATCAAATTCAGGGGATCTTGCTTCTACAAGTTTAAGAGAGGCAAGAATTAGTATGCCCAAGAAGTTTGATGGAACAAGATAAAAATTTCAAGGTTTTTTATAACAAGTTAAGGTCTACTTAAGGTTACATCCTTTCCAATACACGAATGGATTTACTCAAGTCGACTTTATAAGAGCACTTTTATTTGAAAAAGCTCTTTTTTGATTTGTACCTTTGATGGAATAGAATTCATAACTTTTTTATGATTTAAATTCATTCTTAGAAGTGTTTATAACCACATTTGGAGAAAGTAATTGAAAATAAGTAGCATAGACCAAACTCTTATCTTTACGATAAGGATCACAATCAGCCACCACAAATACTGCTGAATTCTAAAACCTCACTTGCAACATGGACTTGGATGACAAAGCACTTATCAATAAATTTTAATATGCGTTAAAAGCTAGTGTCAAAGATTTTTTTATTAATAATGTTGAAAGTAAAATCTTTGGAATAATTTATTATTTAAATCATTGCATGCGACAACTAATTATTTGAAAAGCATCAAGAACAAATACTTGTCTAAAGAGGAATAAGTCAAGTAATAGCAATAGCTCCCAAGTTTTCTAAAATATATTCATCAAGGCTAGAATCAATGCAAATTCATACAATACATTTTAAACCTCTCATAGAACAAAAAAAGACTTAGCATTGCTAAGAGGATTTATGTTTATATTATAGAGAAGCTAAGCACACTGATCAATATTGTTAAAAGAAATAATATAATTACAAAATGAGGAGCATAATTACCAAAGAAAATGTGTCAAAAAATGAGTTTCTCCAGCTATAATATGAACTATGTAGTTAGAATCATGTGCAATACCAAGTAAAGATCCTATTCTCTCCTCAGTCTCTTCACTTTGTTTTATAAAAGACATATATTTTAGACCTAAAAATCACAAAGTCTTTGCTTTAATAGATTCAAGAGCCTGAGTCAGTTTTATAGACAAAGATTTTGTCAAAAATCAAAAAATACTTTTAGTCAAGAAAATTAAATCCATATATATAGAAGTCATAGATGATCATTTGTTGTCTTCTCAAAATGCTATCCACGAGACTATTTTTTTTAGATGTAATAATTAAAGATCATAATAACATAGTAATACTTAATATAATAAGATCTCCCTTTAATTTGATTATTTTAGGATTATCATAGCTAAAAAAATATAATCTTCAAATAGATTGGATTTCTTGTAAACTTAACTTTTTTGATAGAGTAATTGTCACGGACATACATATAATTACCTATATGAATAGATAAAAGTATGTAAAAGTAGATAAAAGTAGGTTAATTGTGTAATATCTTCTAGAGAAGCTTCTTAGAAGCTTCATAGATGCTGCTTTGACTTTATAGGAGTCTATAGTTGACTTTTAGGTTAGAAACTTGGTCAACAAGTTAGCCATGTGCCACACATGTTGGAAGCTTAAAGAACAAGCTAACTACGTGGTCCATCCATAGAAAACTTGCCTTGCAAGCAAAGGCATGTGGCCTAGAAAGTCAACATATATTGGAGGTCTTATAGAACATCGCCACGTGGCTTCTAGTTAGATAGTATATATAGAGGTAAGAGTGAAGCCCTCTTCACTCTTGTCAACTCCTTTCTTGCTTCTAGTCTAGTTTCAAGGGTCTCTAGTTTTCTTGTATTTTGGCAATAGCCATTCCAGTTTCTTTCTTAATATACATATTTTTATTTTATCCTATTTCTTTTTGAGAAAAGTCTCACTTACTCTTTAGCTTTCATCGAGTTCTTGTCCTTGACAGATTGACAAGAGTGCACTTACAATATCAGAGCTTTGTCTTTTCTTGATTAAGAGTGGATTACCCCTTTTTCTTGATAAGACATAAGCGCATTAGAAGGTGCGGATTACCCTCTTTTAAACTGATATTGTTCTTAGTATTTTCTTTGTTATCAATTCCTCTCTTCTATTTGTTTTGAGCGTTATTAGACATCTTCTCTTTTCTAAGTGCTACTATGGCAGAGCTTGTTGAAATGAGGAGTACAATGGCACAGATGCAAGAACAATTGAGGGAGTTAATGCTTGCGATGCATCAACTCAATTTACCACCACAAGGAGCAACAAGAATGGTAGGAAGTGAAGATATAGAGATGATTGGGGCTGCTTCAACATCTGCACCAAACCATGTCCCTTCTCCCAGAATGGAACACCCTTCGAGTGTTAGAGAACCGAGAGTTGCCTTGCCCAAGAAGTTTGATGGTACCAGATCCAAGTTTCAAGGATTCATCAATCAGGTCCAACTAGTGATTGAACTTCAACCCCAGAGCTATCCAACTCCAGGGTCACAAGTTAGATTCATTGGTACACTTCTTTCAGGATCAGCATTGTCATGGTTTTCATCTTTTCTTGAACGACGAGATCCAATATTGGATAATCTGGAGGCTTTTTTGGCGGAGTTTCGATCCATGTTTGAAGAACATGATGCAATTCGTGTTGCAACCAACAAGATCCATATTTTGCGACAAGGCAATCGATCAGTAACATTATATGCTTCGCAATTTCGACAACTTGCAACTGATATCAAGTGGGATGATGCCGCACTTGTGAGTCAATTTCTCTACGGATTACAATACGAGGTAAAGAAATTGATGCTTAATTTACCTGATCCTCAAACATTGAGTCAAGCAATTGACTTTGCTGTGAAGTGCGACAATCGACTTTTTGAATTTCGATCCGAGAGTCGCACAAGTGGGCCTCAACGTTACTACAATTCAATGGCAACACTGACGTCTCCTCAACACATACCTTCAGAAGTAGAGGATATGCAAATTGATGCGGTACGTTTCAAACCTCTTACTGAGCAAGAAAAGTCTCGTCGTCGACAAGAAGGATTGTGCTTATATTGTGGAGAACCTAAGCACACTGCTCAACATTGTCCAAAGAAGCGACGTAACTACAAAATGAGGAGTACGACTGTGAAAGAAGACAGTATATCGGAAAACGAGTACGTCCAGCTACAATAGGGACCGTGCGGCTGGAATCTTGTACAACTTCTAATGAAGGTCCTATCCTCTCCTCAGAACCATCTTCTTGTTTTATAATAGATGTGCGTTTAGGACCTAATAATTACAAAGCCTCTGCCTTGATAGATTCAGGAGCCTCAGCTTGTTTTTTAGATGAAGAATTTGCTAGATGTCATAGAATATCATTAATACAAAAAACTAAACCTGTACACGTAGAAGTCATAGATGGTCGTCCGTTGTCTTCTGGAGATGTAACTCACGAAACACTTCCTGTAGATGTAGTAATAAATGGTCATAGTAGTTGCGTAATTTTTAATATAATTAGATCTCCCTCTAATCCAATAATTTTAGGCTTATCATGGTTAGAAAAGTATAATCCTCGAATAGATTGGATTTCTCGTAAACTTGATTTTCCTCGGAGCATTAGTAACAGTTCTATTAATCAAGTAAAAAACCATAAGTCTAGTATAGTAAAACCCGCACTTACAGGTGCAAAAGCATTTATACACGCAGCAAAAGAAGGATCAATTTTTGCTATTTATGCTGCACCTATTTCTGAAAGCGTAAAGACTTCAAGTGGCATTCCAAGTCAATATCAGGATTATCAAGACGTTTTTGAGAAAAAGAATGCAGATATTCTTCCTGAGCATCGCTCATACGATTGTTCAATCGATCTCAAGGAAGGAACTCAGCCACCATTTGGACCAATTTACAGTTTATCGCAAGATGAGTTGGCTGAACTCAAGACATATATTGACGAGAATTTAGCGAAGAATTTCATACGCCATTCAAAATCTCCAGCAGGAGCTCCAATTTTATTCGTAAAGAAAAAAGATGGATCTTTACGAATGTGTGTTGACTATCGAGGACTCAACAAGATCACAATCAAGAACAGGTATCCATTACCTTTGATATCAGGACTCCTTGACCAGTTAAATCAAGCTAAGATCTATACAAAAATAGATCTAAGAGGAGCATATAATCTAGTACGGATCAAAGAAGGAGATGAATGGAAGACTGCGTTTCGAACCAGGTACGGGCATTTTGAATATAATGTCATGCCTTTTGGACTCACGAATGCACCAGCTGCTTTTCAACATCTCATGAATGATGTATTTCGTGAATTCTTAGACAATTTTGTCGTCTGCTACCTAGACGATATCCTGATTTATTCTAAGAATGTTGAAGAACATGAAATACATGTTCGTCAAGTATTACAAAAACTCAGAGATGCAGGATTGTACGCCAAGATGAAAAAGTGTGTATTTCACACTACTCAAGTTGACTTTTTAGGATACATCATTTCAAATGATGGTCTTATGATGGATTCTAAGAAAGTCCAAACAATCATGGATTGGAAGATTCCAAAGACTGTGAGAGATGTCCAATGTTTCTTGGGATTTGCCAATTACTATCGGATCTTCATCAAAGACTTCTCACGAGTTGCAGCTCCACTTACACGCTTGACTAGTAAAGATAAATTCCAATGGAATCAAGAAGCGGAAGCAGCATTTGAAGCCTTGAAGACATCGTTTGTCTCTGCACCAGTCTTATATCGTGTTGATTTTTCCAAGGCATTTTTTATGGAAACAGACGCATCGGATTTTGCCTTGGGTGCAGTTTTATCACAAATGGGAACAGATGACAAACTTCATCCGATAGCTTTTCATTCAAGAAAATTCTCAGCAGCCGAGATCAATTATGAGATCCACGATAAAGAACTTCTTGCAATCGTGGATTCCTTTCAAGAATGGCGTCATTATCTAGAAGGTGCTTCTAGTCCAGTCACTGTGTATACAGATTACAAGAACCTCGAGTATTTCATGTCAGCACGCGTGTTGAATCGTCGTCAAGCTCGTTGGAGTATGTCTTTGTCAAGATTCGACTTCATTATCACTTATCGGCCAGGAAAACAACAAGGTTTGTCCGATGCCCTGTCTAGACGTTCTTATTTTGCACCAAAAGAAGGAGATGCAGCTTTTGAGCAACAAAGAATGGTCCTCTTGAAACCGGAGCAATTTCATCTCCAAGCAGTGAAATCAACATTGACTGTTGATTCAACTTTTCTCAAGCAAATCCAGTCCAGTATGTCCTCAGACCCTCTTGTTTATGATATCGAGAATAATTCTTCCAAGTCTCATGATTCTTCCAAGTTCGAGTTCAAGAATAATCTATTATATTTTGAAGGACGCCTATATGTTCCAGAAGGAAAAGCACGTTTGCGTGTTCTTCAAGCACGTCATGACTTTCCAGCAGCAGGGCACTTTGGATATAATAAGACTCTGGAACTCATATCAAGAGATTTTTGGTGGCCACAAATGTGGAAGTCAGTCAAAGACTTTGTACAATCATGTGATATTTGTTCAAGATCAAAAATTCCTCGACATCGACCTTACGGACTTCTTCAGCCATTACCTATACCAGAACAACCATGGTCTTCTGTTTCTATGGATTTCATCACAGATCTTCCAAACTCAAGATCTTATGATTCTATATTTGTGATAGTAGATCGTTTCACCAAGATGGCACATTTTATGCCATGTACAAAATCTATCACAGGTGAAGAAACAGCTAAGCTTTTCATTGATAATATCTATCGCTATCATGGATTACCTAAAGATATCATATCGGATAGGGGAACTCAATTTGTGTCGAGATTCTGGAGGACTCTTTTCAAGATTTTAAAAGTGGACATAAAGCTATCTTCAGCTTTCCATCCTCAAACTGATGGACAAACAGAGCGCGTAAACCAAGTCTTGGAACAGTATTTAAGGTGTACCATCAACTACCAACAAGATGATTGGACAAACCTTCTGCCATTGGCAGAGTTTGCTTATAATAATACGGTACATTCCTCCACGCAACAAACACCTTTCTTTGCCAATTATGGCTATCATCCACGACTTGATACTTTTGATTTTTCAAAAGTTGATAATCCTGCAGCAGAAGATATGGCAAATCGGTTGTCAGAGTTACATGCAATAATGAAGGCGCAGTTGAAGAAAGCTCAAGAACGACAAAAGATAAATGCACATGTATATCGTAAAGAGCAACCACAACTCAACGTGGGTGATAAGGTATGGCTACTTCGTCGCAATATCAAGACCACTCGACCTTGTGACAAATTGGACTATCGTAGGCTTGGCCCCTTTTCTGTTTCTGAACAGATCAATCCAGTTGCATATCGGTTACATCTACCGGAGTCAATGAAGATCCATCCTGTATTCCACGTGTCTCTTCTTGAACCATATAAGACAGTGGATATACAAGGAAGAAGACAAATGCCACCGCCTCCTATAGAAGTAGATAATAATGAAGAATTTGAGGTGGAAGAGATATTAAACTCAAGGCGGCTCCGAAATAAGTTGGAATATCTTGTTCATTGGCGCGGATATGATATTAGTGAGCGCACATGGGAGCCATCCAGGAATCTAGCAAATGCATCAGCTAAAGTCAAAGTTTTTCATCAACGACATCCATCAAAACCAAGATGAAAACCTCTCTTATAAAAGAGACAAGATTGAGGCAAGATAACATTCAATTTCCTATCCTTGTTTGTAACTTCTTTGCATTTGTGACGCTAATTATATGGAGAGCCAACAACCAGCGGATTCAACTCAAGAACCTTCGTTTGCTGACTTACCGGATGAGACATTGCGATTGTCACAACCTTCAAGACGACGCAACCGAGATGAAGATCCTCAAGAACGACATGTTTTTCCTCGAATAGATGGTGAGATACAACGCGTTTGGTATCACGACCTTGGAAGAGATTCTCGATGTTTGGTGATATTATTGGAGATAGGAACGACTCCTGATGGTGTTTCAAATATATTATTTGAAGGAAGTTATGAAGGCCTCAACAGTGATCAAATAACAGGGTGGTCTTCTCGCCCTGGAATGGGACACTATCGATGGCTAAGAGGACCCATCAACTATCTTCGAAGAGAACAAAGATCAGAGTATGTAGCAAATACAATTCGTCGCATATTAGATTTTCTCAATATATAATCACCGCTCCTCGTGGAACTCGTCCCTAGAAGGGGGGGTAATGTCACGGACATACATATAATTACCTATATGAATAGATAAAAGTATGTAAAAGTAGATAAAAGTAGGTTAATTGTGTAATATCTTCTAGAGAAGCTTCTTAGAAGCTTCATAGACGCTGCTTTGACTTTATAGGAGTCTATAGTTGACTTTTAGGTTAGAAACTTGGTCAACAAGTTAGCCATGTGCCACACATGTTGGAAGCTTAAAGAACAAGCTAACTACGTGGTCCATCCATAGAAAACTTGCCTTGCAAGCAAAGGCATGTGGCCTAGAAAGTCAACATATATTGGAGGTCTTATAGAACATCGCCACGTGGCTTCTAGTTAGATAGTATATATAGAGGCAAGAGTGAAGCCCTCTTCACTCTTGTCAACTCCTTTCTTGCTTCTAGTCTAGTTTCAAGGGTCTCTAGTTTTCTTGTATTTTGGCAATAGCCATTCCAGTTTCTTTCTTAATATACATATTTCTATTTTGTCCTATTTCTTTTTGAGAAAAGTCTCACTTACTCTTTAGCTTTCATCGAGTTCTTGTCCTTGACAGTAATCCAAGATCGGATTAGTGAAGTAGAAGTACATAAGTCTAGTACATCCAAACCTTTACTAGTAGGTGCAAGAACTTTTATATATGCTACAAAGAAGCATCATCTTTTTCTATATATGCAATGCCCATTTCTAATGGTGAAAAAATATCAAGTGGTATTCCTAGTCAATATCAAAAATTGCAAGATATTTTTTTAAAAAAGAATACATATATTCTTTCAGAGCATTGGACTTATGATTATTCAATTGATCTACAAGAAAGAGCTCAACTACCATCCGGACCAATTAATAGCTTATCGTAGAATGAGTTGGTTGCATTAAATGAGTACATTGATGTAAATTTTACAAAGAATTTTATATGCCATTCTAAATCTCTAGTTGAGGCTCCTATCCTATTTGTGGAGAAGAAAGACGAATCTCTAGAGATGTGTGTAGATTATCAAGGACTCAATAAGATCACCATCAAAAATAGGTATCCATTGCCTTTGATTTTAAGACTTCTTAACCAATTCAATCAAGTAAAGATCTATACTAAAATAGATCTATGAAGAACATATAACTTATTTCGTATTAAAGAAGGAGATGAATGGAAGACTACTTTTTGAACTAGGTATGGATATTTTGAATATAATATCATGTCTTTTGGACTCACAAATGCACCGGCTGCTTTTTAACATCTTATGAATGATGTTTTTTGTGAATTTCTAGATGAATTTATCGTTTGCTATTTAGAAAATATTTAATCTATTCTAAGAACATAAAAGAACATAGAAGAACATCAAATTTATATTTGTTGCATGTTATAGAAACTTAAAGATGTATGATTATATACGAAGTTGGAAAAGTATGTATTCTATATTACTCAAGTTGACTTTTTAGGGTACATCATTTCCAACAAAGGCCTTATGATGGATCCCAAGAATGTCTAAACTATCATAGGTTGGAAGATTTCAAAAATAATACAAGATATGCAATACTTTTTGGACTTTGCTAATTACTACAGAACCTTCATTAAGAACTTTTCTTAAATTGCAACTCCACTTACACATTTGACTTGTAAAGACAAATTTGAGTAGAATAAAAAAATAAAAGCATCATTTGATGTTTTAAAGAAAGAATTTATTTTTGCACCAATCTTGTATGGTGTCAACTTTTTTAAGATATTTTTTATGGAAAAAGATACATTAGACTTTGCTATGAATGTCATATTGTCACAAATGGGAATAATTAAAAAACTCTACCTAGTAGCTTTTCATTCTAGAAAATTTTCAATAGCCAAAATTAATTATGAGATCCATGAAAAATAACTCCTTGCAATTGTGGATTCATTTCAAGAATGGTGTCATTATCTAGAAGGCGCTTCAAATTTAATTATAATATATATAGATCATAAGAACCTTGAGTACTTCATGTCAACACATATTTTGAATTTTTGTCAAGCCCGTTGGAGCATGTCTTTATCTAGATTCAATTTCAAAATCACTTATCGACCCAAAAAACAAAAGGTCTATCAGATGCCCTTTCTACACATTCTTATCTTGTATCAAAAGAAGGAGATGCATCTTTTGATCAACAAAGAACGATTTTCTTGAAACTCAAGTATTTTCATCTTTGAGCAATAAAATCAATATTAACTATTGATTCAACCTTTGTCAAGCAAATTCAATCAAATATGTGCTTTAATCCTCTTGTTCATGATATCAAGAATACTTCTTCTGAGTCCTATGACACTTCAAAGTTTGACTTCAAGAACAACCTACTATATTTTGAAAATTGCCTATATATTCTAGAAGGCAAGGCTCAATTACGTGTCTTTCAAGCTTGTTATGATTTTTCAACAACCGGACATTTTGGATACAACAAGATTTTAGAGCTTATATATAGAGATTTTTAGTGGCTTCAAATATATAGGCAATCAAAGACTTTTGTCACAGACATACTCATGTAAGTTAGTAATTACATATACAAATAAGTAGAAGTAAATAAAAGTAAATAAAAGTAAATTAATTCTATAGTATTTAATATGAAAGCTTTTTAGAAGCTTCATAGATGCTGCTTTGACTTCATAGATGTCTTTAATAGACTTTTTGGATTAGAAACGTGATCAATAAGTTGGCCATGTGCCATATATGTTGTTAGCTTGAAGATCAAGCTAACTATGTAGCCTACACGTAGAAAAACTTGCCTTGTAAGTCAAGGCATGTGTCCTACAAAATCAATACATATTGGAGGTCCTATAGAACATTGTCACGTAGCCCCTAGTTAGATAGTATATATAGAGACAAGAGTGAAGTCTTCTTCACTCTTGTCAACTCTTTTCTTGCTTTCAGTCTAGTTTCAAGGGTCTAGTTTTCTTGTCTTTTGGCAATAGCCATTCTAGTTTCTCTTTCAATATACATACTTATTTATTTATATTTTGTTACCTTTCTTTGAATGAAGGCTCACTTATCTGAATTACTTTTTCATCGAGTTCTTGTCCTTGACAACTTTGTACAATCATGCAATACTTGTTCAAGATCCAAAATTCCTTGCCATCAATCTTATGGACTTCCTCAATCATTACCAATTCTAGAACAATCATGGTCTTCTATTTCTATGGATTTTATCATGGATTTTCTAGTCTCAAATTCATATGACTATATTTGTAATCATAGATTGCTTCATCAAAATGGCACATTTTCTACCAAGTACAAAATCTATTTCATGTAAAACAATAGCCAAGCTTTTCATTGATAATATTTGTCACTATCATGGATTGCTAAAAGATATTATATCGGATAGGAGGACTCAATTTGTATCAAGTTTTTTAGAACCCTATTAAAGATTCTAAAGGTAGATATAAAGCTTTTTTTTGGCTTTTCATCATCAAACTAATGGACAAACAAAATGGATAAATCAAATTTTGGAGTAATATTTGAGGTGTACCATCAACTATCATCGAGATGATTAGACAACTCTTTTGTCATTGGTAGAGTTTACATATAATAATTCAATATACTCTTCTACTCAACAAATACCTTTTTTAGCTGATTATGGTTATCATCCATGTCTTGATACTTTTGACTTTTTAAATATTGATAATCCTCTGGCAGAAGATTTAGCAAATTATTTATCATAGCTACATGCAACAATGAAGACTTAATTAAAAGAAGCTCAAGAATGACATAAATCCAATGCAGATGCCTATTGTAATGAGGAATCATAATTCAATATATGTCACAAGATATGGTTATTGTGTTGCAATATTAAGACTACTTGTCATTATCATAAGTTAGACTATTGTAGATTAAGATCTTTTTTTATTTGTAAAAAAATCAATCTTATTGCTTATTAATTATATCTACCAAAGTCTATGAAGATCCATCTTATATTTTTTTATTTGTCTTCTTCCTAAGATATTCATTGTCTTATAAAATAACATTCTACTTTTTATCTTTCTTTATAGCTTTTATGTATTTGTGACGCTAACAAGATGGAGAACCATCAACGAGTAGATTTAATTCAAGAGCTTTTATTTGCGGACTTACCAAATGAGACATTATAATTGTCACAACCTTCAAGATGACAAAATCAATATGAAGATCCTCAAGAATGACATATTTTTCTTTGAATAGATGGCAAGATACAACTTTTTTGATATCACAACTTTAAAAGAAACTTCTAATGTTTGGTGATTTTATTAGAAGTAGAAACAACTCCTAACGGTGTTCAAAATATTTTCTTTGAAGGAAGTTATAAAGGTCTCAATAATGACTAAATAATAAGTTGATCTTATTGCCTTGGTATAGAATATTATCAATAGTTAAGAGGGCCTATCAACCATCTTCAAAGAAAGCAAAGGTCAGAGTATGTGGCAAATATAATTTGTCACATCTTGAACTTCCTCAACATATGAAGACCTCTCTTCATGGAATTCATTCTTAGAAAGGGAGGTAATGTCACAAACATATATATTTACTCTAATAGTTACTTATATGATTAGGTAGAAGTAAGTAAATATAGATTAATTTTATAAAGTCTTCTAGAGTAACTTTTTAGAAGCTTCATAGACACAATTTTGACTTTAGATATATTTATAGGATAGAAACTTAGTAAACATGTTAACCACATGTTGGTAGCTTATACAATAAGTTAACTCTGTGTAGTACCTTATGAAACAAGCTAATTATGTGGAGCATACATAGATAACTTGCCATGCAAGTTAAGATATGTGGCTAGCAAAGTCAATACTTGTTGGAAGTTATATAGAATATTACCACATAGCTCTTACTTAAAGTGTATATATGGAGGTAAGAATAAAGCCTTCTTCATTCTTATGAATGCTTTTCTAGTCCTTAGTCTTATTTCAAGTCTTTTTAGTTTTCTTATTTTTAGCAATAGCCATTCTAGTTGAATATTATATCATCTTTGAGTGACTTTTTAGTTCCTTTTAGTGATACAAGAATGTATTGAGGATTTTCTTTCTTTGAGATTCATGTCCTTGATACAAAGCCATAGACCAATGAACTCTTGTATCCTTACTTAACGTAGTTCCAATTGCTTATGATGGCCTAGTAGTAGTTGATTGGTAAAATCTCTATAAGTTCGTTCCATCATACATACTGCTTCCTTATAATGAATGGAGCATAAATAATAAGAATCACAAAGTCCTATCTTCAGATTATTTTTTATCTAAATCTTCTATAATCATCTAGATTAAAAGGAGTCAAAAGATTTTATTAGATTTGCCATAAAGAAGGTAATCCACATGTACATCCTTCTACTTCAAACACCCACACTGTTAGATGTGTGATTATATGCTACTGCCGCATTTTGGTAATATGTTTTTTTTTTGGAATATAATTAGTTTTTAATCACCAATAATTTATCTTCTCTTAACTTATGTTCTTGTAAACAAAAAATATCTATCTTGTTTGTGTATCTTTGAAAGTAATTATTAATGATTTTGAATTTTATCAGATCGTTTAATCCTTACATATGTATAAAAATTTTGATTTTTATGAAATAAGGTGAAAGGCAAGGAGGAAGAGATTGACCTTAATGGGTATTTTCTTTGTATTTTGTAATTTGGCCTATCTCTTGTTGCTAAGTGAAGAAAATAGATTAATATTTTTTTAAAAAATTTAAATTGTTGATTCTTACATACTATGGTTTTGTTTGACAATCAATTTTGTGAAGAAAAGATTGAAAGATTGTTTGATATTTCTTGCCTTCTAAGCCATTTATTTAAAAAGAAGGCTAAATAAGCTCATAATTCTTTATTTTTCTTTTTTTCGGATCTTGCAAAGAGGTTTGATGATTGAAATGTTTTATCAAATCTTCTTTAGTTTCTTCTTTATTTCTAAAATGTGATATATCTTATAGTTCCACATAACTACTTTTATTTATTCTATGGAGGTCGACCTTGTTGCCTACATTTAGTTCAAGTTAATAACTAGTTTTATAATATTACAAACATACATATTCATCTAAATATAAAGTATTAGATAAAAAATAATTATAGATTTGATATTATCTTTTGGTAAAACTTCTTAGAAGCTTCATGAATACAAAATTGACTTTAGACATATTTCTAGTTAATTAGTTTGTTAGAAAATTGGACAATAAATTAGCCAAATATTGTACATATTGGTAGCTTATGGTACAAGTTAACTAGGTGGCGTACAAATAAGAAACTTATCTTGAAAGTTACACATATGTTGGAGCTCTTATAGGATGTTACTATGTAGCTTCTAATTAAATAGTGTATAGAAGCAAGAATGAAGCCTTCTTTACTCTTATCAATACCTTTCTAATTTTTAGTCTTATTTTAAGACTTTTTAGTCTTTTTGTCTTTAGTAATAGCCTATCTAGTTTAATATCATACCATCTTTGAGTGATTTTTTAGTCTTTTTGAGTAATACAAAAGTGTATTGATTTATTAATTTTTTAAGATTCATATCCTTGATAATTTGACAAAAGTCCAAATTTATTGTTCTTTTTTATTTCAAAGTGAGTGATATATTCCACTTCTATTATTATATTTTGAAGATTATAGATTGTTCATCTTTAAATTAATATTTAATTTTTTAATATTATTTTTAAAAAATATATATTATTCTTTTTTATAGAAATTTTTATTTAATATTAGAAGTTACTAATTATCTTCTTTTAATTTGACTTTTAAATTGTTTTGAATTACCTAAAGAAGGAAAAATTATGTATGCTAGTCTTTATAGAAGTAAGAATAGATTTACAAATATTATAAATTTTCACAAACTTGTCAATAATCTTAAGGTTGAAATCTTATATAATTCAAATATGAATCATATAAGTACTATTTCTACATCTATAGAAGAATTTAATAATGAAGTTCAAAGTCTTTTTCAAGAAGCAATGCAATTATAAAATAAAAAGTACAACTATCAAAGAAGAAAATATGTCAAAAAACGAGTTTGTTCAATTATAATAAAGATTGTGTGGTTGGAACCTTGTACAACACCTAATGAAGGTTCTATTCTTTCATCAAAATCCTTTCTTTGTTTTACAATAGATGTTAGTTTAGGAAATAAATATCACAAAGTCTCTATCTTCCTTTATTCAAGAGCTTTAACTTGTTTTTTAAATGAAGAATTTGTTAAAAGATATAACATACTTTTAATAAAGAAAATAAAATTTATTCATATAAAAATCATAGATGGTTATTTATTATCTTCTAAAGACATTATTCGTGAAACATTTCTTCTAAGAGTAGTAACTAATGGTTATAGTAATTTTGTGGTATTTAATATCATTAGATCTTCTTTTAATCCAATCATTTTAGATTTATTGTAATTAAAAAATATATAATCCTTGAATAGATTAGATTTTTTATAGTCTTGACTATTTTAAAAGTATAACTAAGAGTATAGTTAATCAAGTAGAAAGACATAAGACTAGTACAACCAAATCTATATTTCTAGGTGTAAGAGATTTTTTATATGTTGCAATAAAAGGACCATCTTGTATTATTTATGCTATGCCTATTTTTAATAGTAGAAAGACTTTAAATAGAATTTCTAGCTAATATCAAGATTTTTAAGATATATTTAAAAAAAATTAGATATTTTTTTGGAACATTGTTCTTATGACTATTCAATTGACTCTCAAGAAAGAGCTCAACCGATATTTAGACCAATCTATAATTTATTATAAAATAAGTTGGTTAAATTTAAAGAATATATTGAAAAAAATCTAGCCAACAACTTCATATTCCATTTCAAATCTCTAACAAGAGCTCTAATTTTATTTATGAAAAAAAAAAAAAAAAAAAAAAAAAAAAAAAAATGATCATTATAGATGTATGTCAATTATCAAGGACTTAACAAGATTACCATCAAGAATAAGTATCTACTATCTTTCATATTTAGACTTTTTTATTAGTTAAATTAAGCTAAAATCTATACAAAAATAGATCTATAAGAGATATACAATTTGATATGCATCAAAGAAGGAGATGAATAGGAGATTATGTTTTGAACCAAATATGGATATTTTGAATATAATTTCATGCCTTTTAGACTCACAAATGCACTAATAGCTTTTTAACATCTAATAAATGATTTCTTTTGAAAGTTTTTAGATAATTTTATTGTTTGTTATCTAGATGATACCTTAATCTATTCTAAGAATACAAAAGAATATAAACTTCATATTCATTATATATTATAAAAACTAAGAAATATAGGACTTTATGTGAAGATAAAAAAGTATATATTTTACACAACTCAAGTCAAATTTTTAAGATACATTATTTAAAATGATGAACTTATGATGGATCTTAAAAAAGTTCAAACTATTATGGATTAAAAGATCTCAAAAATAATAAAAGATATCTAATATTTTTTGAACTTTGTTAATTACTATCAGTTCTTCATCAAAGACTTCTCTCAAGTTGCAACTTGACTTACATATTTGACTTGTAAAGACAAATTTTAATGGAATTAAGATGAAGAAGCAACATTTGAAGCTTTAAAGAAAGCCTTTGTTTTTACACTAATCTTATATTGCATTGACTTCTCTAATCTATTTTTTATGGAAACAAATGCATTAGATTTTTACTTTGGTATTGTATTATCAAAAATAGAAATAAATAATAAAGTTCACCTGATAGCTTTTTATTGTAAAAAATTTTCAATGACGAGATCAATTATAAAATCCATGACAAAAAAACGTCTTACAATTGTAGATTTGTTTCAAGAATGGCACTATTATCTAAAAAGTGTTTCTAATTCAATTATGATATATATGAATCAAAAAAAATTTAAGTATTTTATGTTAATATATATTTTAAATCATTGTTAGGTCCATTGAAGTATGTCTTTGTCAAGCCTCAAATTCAAGATCACTTATTGACTAGAAAAATAATAAGGTTTGTTAGACGTATTTTCTACACAATTTTACCTTATATCAAAGGAAAGAAATGTTATTTTTTATTAATAAAAAATAATTCTCTTGAAGCCATATCATCTTCATTTTAAGCAATGAAATCAATAGTAATTATTGATTCAATTTTTATTAAGCAAGTTTAGTCAAATATATCTTTTGATACTCTTATTTATGATATTAAAGAATATCCTTCAAAGTCTTATGATACTTCTAAGTTTGAAATCTAAAATAATCTACTATATTTTAAGAAGCGCTTATGTATTCTACAAGGTAAAGCTTGATTACATGTTCTTCAAGCTTGTCACAAATTTTTAGTAATAAAATATTTTGAATATAACAAGATTTTAGAGCTAATATCTAGAAATTTTTGGTTGCTTCAAATATAGAAGGTAGTCAAAGATTTTGTACAATATTGTGATATTTTCTTAAAATCAAAAACTCCCTATCTTCAACCTTATGGACTTCTTTAGCCATTATCTATTCTAAAACAACCATAGTCTTTTATTTCTATAGATTTTATCACAAATCTTTTAGTCTTAAATTCTTATGATTTTAAATTTGTGATAATAGATCATTTTATGAAGATGGCATATTTTGTATCATAAATAAAATCTATCAAAGGTGAAAAAATAGTTAAGCTTTTCTTTGACAACATCTATTACTATCATGAATTATTTAAAGATATTATATTAAATAGAAAAACTTAGTTTGTATCAAGATTTTGGAAAATAATTTTTAATATTCTAAAAATAGATATAACTATTTTTGACTTTCTATCCTTAAATTTATGAACAAACAAAGTATATAAATCAAGTTTTGGAAGAATATTTGAGATATAGGATCAATTAGCAATATGATGATTGGAAAATTCTTTTGTTATTGGTAGAAGTTTTTTTATAATAACACAATATATTCTTCTACCCAACAAGTACCTTTCTTTATTAATTATAATTATCATCTATGACTTGATGTTTTTGACTTTTTAAAAGTTGATAATCTTAAACTAAAAGATTTAGCAAATCATCCACCAAAATCAAGATAAAAGATAGTAAACCTTTGATATAAAAAAAACACAATTTAAAAAAGATTAAATTTTATATTTTATTCTTATTTGTAGTTTTTATATAATTATAATATTAAAGAGATAAAAAACCAATAACTAGCAGATTCAATTTACGAGCCATTATTTGTTGATTTATTGGATAAGTCATTACAATCATCACAACCTTCGAGACAACACAATAGGAATGAAGATCTTCAAGAGCGACATATTTTTTTTCAAATAGATGGCAAGATACAACACATTTGATATCACGACCTAGGAAGAAAGTATCAACGTTTAGTGATTTTATTTGAGGTAAGAAAAATTCTTGATAGTGTTACAAATATTTTGTTTGAAAGAAGTTATGAAAGTCTCAACAATAATTAAATAATAGGGTGATCTTTCTGCCTTAGAATGGGATATTATCAATGGCTAAGAGGACCTATCAGCTACCTTCAAAAGAAACAAAGATCAAAATATATGGCAAATATAATTTGCTACATCTTAGACTTCCTCAATATATAATTACCACTCTTTGTGGAACTTATCTCTAGGGGAGATAATATCGTAGACATATATTTATTATAATTATTACTTACATAATATGAATAAATAGAAATATATAAAAATAGATTAATTTCATAATATCTTTTGGAAAAGCTTCTTAAAAGCTTTATAAATACTACTTTGACTTCATATGTGTTTGTAGCTGATTAGTAGGTTAAAAACTTTGTCAAAAAGTTAATCATGTATCACATATATTAATAGCTTCCAAAATAAGCTAATTACATGGTGCCTACATAGAAAACTTGCATTGCTAGTCAAATTAAGTGTTATATAAAGTCAACAAATTTTAGAGGTCCTATAGAATGTTGCCATATAGCTCTTAGGTAGATAGTATATATAGAGGCAAGAATGAAGCTTTTTTCACTCTTGTCAATTCTTTTCTTGCTTCTAGTTTAATTTTAAGAAGTCTCTAGTTTTCTTGTCTTTTGGCAATAACCATTCTAATTTCTTTTTAATATACATACTTTCTTATTTTTATTTTGTTATACTTCTTTCATTAGTCTCACTTGTTTATTTATTTTCATCAAATTCTTGTCCTTGATATATTATGATTATGTCTAAAAGAAAGTCATTCTTTTCTTTGAGATTTAGGCCAATTCAAGCCTTAGATATTTATTATATTTTAGAATAGGATCTAAAGACTTTTATTTTAAAAAGACAACTTAGTCTTATACTACCTTTGATATCTATATTGAACAAACCTTCTTCAACCACTATCAATAAGAGATGGCTTACTCTCTTTCTTCCTTATCCTTTATTTTTTTTAATATTAAATTAAATATATAATACAAAATTCTTAAGTCTAAAATCAAGTTAATTAATATTAAGAATAGAAGTAAAATGATCAAAGAATTTGGCCTTGGATTAGATAGACAAAATTTCTTAATAATAATATTAAAATTTTGCTACATAGACCAAGTCATCAAATATTATTCATAAAATAAAAATCACAATATAATTTTTGTAAGAAAATATATTATTACTAAAAAAATTATTTAGTGTGAAATTTAATTTATTATTAGTTTAAATTTTTTAAAATAAATAAATAAATAAATAATATAACAAATTCTTAAGAAGCTATTAAAGCATATTTAGCAAAATGGGCTAGAGGTTTCTTATATGCTATATAGATAAATATTCAATAGTACTTTAGATATAGATTGGTAAATACAAAATCAAAAGCTTATTTCCAATAATTGACAAATTATACTTTGATTTTTATTTTTAATCACAAATAAAGTAATTTTTCTAAAATTTAAAATAGGATAGGAAAATTTTAAGTACTATAGAATATTAAATATGTCTTAACTTTTGTACTTATTTTTACAAACTTTGGAATTATTTTTATACTGAGATCTTAAAATCAATTTTATTAACGTCCACCTCAAGCTTAAATTATAAGCCATTTTCTACTCATGTAGTCTCTAAAGAGTTAAAAATTATATATAAAAATTAATCTTAGTTTCTATTTTGATACAAAGCAAGACCGAAATATAATTTTACTATATAAAATGAATATATTTGTATTTTTTTTAATATTATTTTTCAAGACAATGGCATGTTATAATTTTTTTTTTAAATTAAATTATCATATTTAATTTTAAAATTTGATTAATCTATATATCAAAGAAAATGATGAATTATTATTGGTGGTATTTTAATTATTTACTTAGTACCTAAGGATTGAAGAAGATATTTGATTTAGTCTACTTTAATCAAATAAAATTAATTTGTATAGTATTAATTTCCAATTAAGAATTTTTTATTATAATCAGAAATTATAAAGAAAATTAAAAAAGAAATATTTTAAAGATATTGAAAATCAAATATTTTTTTTTTAATAAATTATTAAAATAAGTTTTTAACAAAAAATCTATAAAAAGGATGAAAAAAACATAAAATTATTCTCTTGATTTATAAACAAACTTGTTTTTTATTCTAATTCGTATTTTTGGTAAAAGAAAAAAAATATATGACTAATTCAACAAAACTTTGAAGAATTGTAATAACATTAAAGTGAGTTTAATAACAAACAAGTGGAACATCTTATTAGAGTCCAACTTTATGTATAAATGATATAATGTATAGTTCAAACCTTAAATATAGAATTAGGCTACAAATTTGGTTAGATTTCTAAAACTTTTGTAGTCAAGGTTTAAGTTTTTAGAGCATGCATGAATAATAATGGATATCAATATTTGGACTAACTTTTCTTCTCTATATATTAATTGTTACAATTCTTTTTTGTATTAATCAAATAAATATAGCTTCTTTGTACAATATAGAATTAGGTCACTTTTTACTTTATATATAATAACATCCAATTCTAGGAAATTTTATTAGTTTAATTGGGGCTAATTAATTATGATCAAATTCTTTAGAAAACCACATAATAGAAAAAAGCTAAAATAAAAACTTGAACATAAGGTACTCTTCCTGAGAACATTTAATTGAATCAAGATCTGTCAATTAACAAATGAAACTTTAGAATGTATCAAAGTGGATTGATAATACATGAAAGCTCAGAAGATTAGAAGCGCTAGCACAGTAACTCGGTCTTGTTGCTCTTATATCCACCTCAACCTAGAGTAATAGAATATAAGTGGCATAAAACACTGCGGCTGTGGATGTGAATACTTTTTGATTGTTAGAGACCCACACTTTTGATATGAATGAATTTCAGAAACAGAATGTTGGCGTTTTCTTGCAACACTGTAGCTGCAAGGTCAACTAAATCGTACACTGTTTTGTTTTTTCGCTTTTGTATCTTCCATGAACAGTGAAATGGGCGGATATTTCCTGTTTAAAAACTCAGTTCTAGAAGTTCCGAAAGTCCAAAAAGGAAGCATTCAGACTGGTATCTGTCATGATGCGCATTCTTCAAATTGATGGAGACTTTCGTGTACATACGGAGAGTGATACAATGGATGGGCTCGCGACATCTCCCAGCGACAGCTAGAAAAATTGTTCGATGTCTCATAAAAAGGTGTCAAAAGGTGCTACAATTGCTGCTATGTTCACTTTTTAAGTTCCCTTACTGTTACCAGTTTTTGAGGACGACTCTATTGTTCCGACCTTCCGAACTCTGTTACCTCAACAGAATCTCAAGTACTAGCAATCCTTTAACAAAAGAAAGAAAAGAGGCAAACAGAAAAATTCAATACACGTTCATGGATAGATTTCTTTACAGAATCCAAGATGTGCACGTTGTGTGTGCAGTTAATGGATCCTACAGTTAAGTGCCTAAACATGCCACCTCTGCAGCCACTAGATGCATTAAAAATCCGTGTGCCTCGAAAAGTTTGCGAACGCTGAATTCCAGGTGTAGTTTACATGCACGGTTACTTGCAACCCACGCAAACTGAATAACATATTAGTGACACGTACTTTGAATCCATCAGCTCTACATGAGAATCACCTGCCGCGAACTTGGTTATGATCAATGTGTTTTGCTTGCGGAGTTTCAGTGTATGCCTGTTCTGTAATTCGTATATGATTTAGCTCTAAATTAGATGAACGAGTAGACGAGTAGACGCACACGGTTGTATCACAACTGTGCCGTGTTCAACTTGTGCAGGTCAAGTGACATGTTTTTGGAAGAATCAGATCAGACTTGCAATGGGTAGAAACCAAATACAACCTTCTCTCCATGTTTCCACTAATAACCTAAACCAAAGCTCGCAAAATCAAACATGAGATCAATAAATATATAAATTGCCCCATTTCGCAACCAAGTTCATGTGACACGACTCGTGAACAAGTCAGGCAAGCGCCGCGCAAGTCATCGTCCTCGATCGATAGATCCCACAAGTTTTTTTGTGTCTGTTGTGTGGAAGCATGTGCACTAGAAGACTTAGAATCGAGCCGTCGTTTATACTGTCGACGCGTGATATTAAAAAATACACATCCACAACTCTTTTCATTTAATTAAGTCTCGCTGACCTCCGCTGCTGCGGTGCTGTACCACATCGAAACGACGACGTGATTTGTTCACCAGGTCCATCGATCAACCCATGTCCATGGATCTGCAACCCCAGGCTCTGCCACCACCAAGTTAGGGTGTAAACGTGACCTGCAGCGGACTTGTCAAACTGCCAACGTGCGCGCCAGATCCGGAGAATTCATCCGAAAAAAGAAACCAACTACCCTATTCGTTCCATCCCATTCAACAGATCCAGCGACCTCACCACCGCGGATGCAGTAGAATCTGCAGTACCACGCTTGATGCAGACAGCAATGACAAGTCCTTTTTGTGGCTCCACAGGCGACCAGCTTCAAACCACACTACAGCAATTTCAACACATCGGTTGACACATCGAGACCGGTGCGCTCGCCATTTAGCCACCGACCCAAAGCCGTTAAGTGATTACCAGCTGCCCGCAACGATGATACCTTCGACATCAATCCGCCTTCACCCCAAGTCCACATAATTTTTACTGCATCAACTTGTTGAGTCGCTTATTGGCGGATTTAGGTCACGACTTGGACTGGACTTAGGGGGAGGGGGGTAGACTACAGAGCGGGTCCTGCACAGAAAGCGCCGCTCGGAGGGGTCGCGCAGTCAAGATGCTGACAGAGAGCTGCACTTTATGGGGTCCGTAACACTTTGGTATCGGAAAGAAGTGGGTCCAGATTGTGGATGTGGGTCAGAACTGGTACTCGGTCAAGCAGTCAACTCCGACTCCAAGCTCTCTCGCACTCGCTCCCTCGCTCTCATCGGCAGCTGTGCGGAGACCTTGTTTGACCACTACTCGGGGACTGCACTCCCTGCATCAGTCACTGTTGCTTGCCCAGGCCTTGCCACAAGTCTGGCCCAACCTGGTCCCTCGGCCCCCAATCCGTGAGCACCATGGCAGGCTCCAGCCAGGGATTTGTGCTCCCCGGCGTGGGTTTAACTTAATCCCTGGATGTCGATCCCTCTCCGTCGTCGACGCTCCTCCGGGTCGAACAATCCTTTCTAGATCTAGGTGTCTACACGTCTACACGTTGTAGATCTAGACATCTAGCTGTTTGCCGATCTAGGTAGCTATTAGTAGGAGTCTGAATTATAACAAAACCGTGTTTATAGAATGATACTAATAGGATGAATATGAATTGTAAAACAAATAGGACGCTTAACTGTTTTTATAGACAAAGGATTGCAATTTTGTAGCCGATCTTTGGAATTTGTTTGATTTGTTTGTTTTGTTTCTTGTTTGTTGTTTTCATTTATGTTTTCTTTTTTGTGAGTGGCAACTGCTGTAGTCATGTTTTAATTGCTTTTGCATCCTCAAATCTAGTAACTTGCAGAGTGTTATAAAGGGGACATCACTGGGAGGAGATTGATCTAGGTGTACTTCTTAATGAAGTTTTTTCTGTCCCATTTCCCTGTAATGCTTGCTATTGTTGAATCCTACTTTTTCCATATTCAACAAGGAGAATGCTGCTTTATTTTTAATGACTTGTTTTGAAAAAATTTAATCGGTGATAGCATCTCTTCTAACAGTTTTTGGGTGGTCAACTATGACATGATAGCATTTTTCGTTAATTCTGAATATACTTGGACTTATTTTATATTCATTAATATTTCCTTCTTTTTGGACAGGATATACTTTCTTTATTGTAGGAGAAGAATAATGCAGTTTAGATGTGGAAATCTGTTCAATATTTTCAAACCTTTAGACAAATGTGGTTTCTTTTGTGTACATTATGATGGAATAAATAAGCTGTCTATTGACATTTTTTGCAAATAATGTACAATAATAAAATCAATGTTTGCATTAATGTCATGCAAAATATCTACTCTACTTTTTCTGTATTCAACAAGGAGAATGTTGCTTTAGTTAAAGTAGTGTGCAATATATTTTTATACAAAAGAGTTTTAGACCATTATCATGTCTTCAAATGTTGTTTTCTATCTTAACTCATTTTGTGTTTTTGTTACACTATAGATACATTTGAATCATATGGTTTTAATTTAACCATGATGATCATATCTTCAGCACATTGGCTCCACAAAGGATTTAAAGAGCGATAAAATTGAGATGATATTAAGCATAAATGGGGTAAAAATATAATCTATCTTCAAATTTTGTCAAATTACCAAATGAACCGGACATGTGAGGTATGTAATATAACATGACAGTCCAAGAATTTACAACTTGTCATGTATATTATTCATAATATTCATGGGGTACAGAAATATTCAGTGTTAAAATAATTACTTGATTATTGCAGTCTTACACAATTAAACGAGATAACCCATATTCACTTCACATCTACTATTGTAACATTACCTGAAATTTAAAATTGCAAATATATGAAAACCTCAATATTAATTATAAAGTTAACTTTGAACATATTTCTCTGGCTTTCTTTAGTGTATAGTTATATTTTCTTCAACTTTTTTCTTCTTCTTTTTTATTTTTTTATTTTTGTTTTTGACAATTCAAACATTAACTTTGTAATACTCCCCTTCTCAAACTGAAATTAGCATGTACATTTTGTTTCAAAATCTAAGATTTGAGTTATAAATTTTACGTGCACATTCTCTAAACTATGCGCTATATTGAATACCGTTATTTCATCGAAATTCTGATTTTCGTAATCTATTTTTCTAAAGAAGTGGTGATCATGAAATCTGCCTATATTCAATTCAAGAACGAAACAAAAACAACTATGACAAGTCTAATGGGTATTTTTGCATGAACGAGAAGTGTGATTTGTATGTAATTTTGTATGCCAAGTGCAAGAATAACGTATGATTCCAACCTCATTCACAAAAAACCCGCATATATTCTAGAATTAGTTTGTCTGGTTTTGCTTTTGAAAGCATTCTCCGCCTTATCCGTCGCCGGACTGTGCCGCGGTGGCTGGCTCCGCCTAGTCTGCGGAACAGTGCAAAAACGGCTATTCCGTGATGAGACGGATACACCGGCGTTACCTAGAAACTCGAGCAATTCACGCACTTCGAATCTTGCCGGACAAATCCCAGGAGTGCGATTTCAGTAAAGCGGTGGAAATTGATGCCGCAATCGCTCGGGGAGTCGTGGCTCTTTTGTTGAGCACCTTCTCGTCGAACCATACCTCTTCTAGAAGGCTGCAAGGGCACGTAATCCCCGCCCCAACCACCCCCCCCCCCCCCTCTCCCTCCCTTTTTCATGAACACGACGATTACATCTGTCCACGCGACGTCCAGCACTAAGGCTTCATGCGATGGATCGAGATGTGAGAAAAAATAGTGGGGTCTTTCTCGACCAAGTCGGTTAACTTAGTCGAGTCCCTGACTGCCACAGGCTCATCGGTAGAAGCGGAAAAGGTTGCAACTGTGGGGAAATATACAAACTCATGCTGTACGATTGTGGAGTTTCCTGTGTGATTACCCAAGACCCAGATGGAGTTGTACCGTGCGCTCCAGATTTTTACACACGAGGTGGATAATCGATCAATGTCAAACTACTCCACGTATGTATGGATGGACAGATAAATAGATATTACTTCGTGGAGGGGGAGTGGATTCTTCAATATCTTCGACGTATTGAAGATCGTAGGTTGGTGGTTAGTGTTTCTTTTTATAGTCCCCTTCTTCTTTGATTACCTTGCTGTCAGTGCCCTGCTGGGTCAAATTTCAATGCCCATTGCGTGGTGGTGGTGGTGGTTTTGATGACTTGGGGTTGAGTTATGCACGGCGTAAAATTTACAAGAATGCCGAGAGTTTCACTGACCTTGAAACACGTTAGCTATTGATGTGGCAGGTCAAAACAGAATTGAAATATTTATATATATATATATATATATATATATATTACTTTGCTCAGGTTGAATGATTTTTTATTTTATATTTATTTTTTAATAAATTGTGGTAATAATTAGTTGCCAAAGATTCTTCTGAGAAACTTGAAGAAATGAAAAGCAGAATTACAATTTAAAAATTTAATAGCCCTTCGAAAATTATTGAGATTTTGTGGAACGTTTTATACGGAAAACTCCGTCTTTTTCTACTTTTCTGGAAAATATTTCAGAAAACGTAAAATGTATTATATGTATATATGATTCTTTAATTTATGTCATATGATTTTTTTCACCATACAAAAAAAATTAAGTTTTCTTTTAATTATGCAAATAGAACTTGTCTTTGACTTCATTCCTTGTATATTAAATTACTGTGAATAATATCAGTAACAAGTGATTGAAGAGTTCCATTTAATGAATTTAAGATATTTTTTTAATAAAATATTGAATTAAATTTTCTTTTAATACATATTGAGAAATAAGTTTAATCTTTGATAATTTGATTGTCAATTAATTTTTAGTATATATTTTATAAGTCAAGACATTATAAGAAGATACTTTTTGTTGTTGTTGTGGTTGCTACTTTATATTTTTTCTACTTTTTATTTATTACTTTAGTAAGAAATCAAATTAAAAAAAATAAAACAAGAAGATGAATTTGATTAAATACATAAAATTTTAAACATTAAACATTTGTGCTACACGTGATATTGAGATATGTACTAAATTTTAAAAGTGTGAAATTTAACAGAGTACATATTGTATAATGTTACTTATTGAATACATAAATTTTAATTTTTGATACATTTTTATTAAAATAATATAATAAAATATAAAATTTACTTCTAAAAAACATATGGACCAAAAATTGTATTTTCATGTGACAATGTACAAGAAAGAAAGTAATCATACAAATAAATCAAAAAAGAAAATCACAAGTTACATCAAGGCTTCTCATAAATTCTTACAATGATATAAAAAATTAAAAAAAAAATTGTGAATGTAACTTTTTTATGTAAAAAATCTATTTCATAGTTAAAAAAAATTTCACCTACAAAATTTGTTCAAAAATATAAAACTGAATAGAAGGTTAAATATTTTTAATTGTGAAGAAGCTCCAATGTTATCTTAGAAGTTAGTTTATTAAAAGTTGCAAAAAATGAAATTTAGATGTGAATTTATATTTTTTATTTTATAATTACAAAAAGAGTAAATCTATATCCTTAAATGTTAATTTCTTGATCCAATACAAACTTTTATATGATTTTTTTAATTACACAAGGAATTTAACCAACAATGGTGGATTGAAAAAAAGACATTAAATTTTCATGTCATATTTACTACAACAAATCTGATAACATATTCAAAACAATGATATTTTTTTCTATAGAATAATTGACATATATTTTTTGATTAGTAACTATCTTCTATTTAAAAATAATTTGAAAAGGCTTAAAAACAGAGTAATATAATCTGGTGATATCTGTTATATAAAAGAAATCTAAATTTTGAATTGGAAAGATTCGAAATTTAAATTTAAAATGCTTATTTTTAATCAATCAATGTATGTATTATTTTATTCAATATCATTACGCATTGGCTAGTCAATAAAGTAAACCTTTTGTACTTCTAATTTGTTGTATTGTTAAAAGTTATTGTCTAGAATACTAAGTTGGCTACTCTTATTTGATTCCAAATGTTTGCATTTGTGCAAATCCCTCTCAATTTAACACATGGAGTTTTCTTTACTGAATATACTATAATTATTATTATACAAAACTTGGTATATAGATTTTTGTAGCATAATTAGAAATGTATTAATTGACAAACGTATGATAGATAACATATTTAACATTTATCAATTTATTTTCTCAGTTAAAAATATATTTTTAGCAAATAAAGTTTATATGGTAAAATTTGGCAAAAATCAAGTGACACTGATATTTTATTGATCGATTTCTAATTTAACTACGAGTATTTATAAATAAAAGATAATATGGCTAAAGTAGCCACATTATTTAGAATTTTGTGGGATAAAATAATAGTACTTAATAATTAGAATATTTAAACTTATATTACACTATACAATATTTTTTTATTCATATATTGGCTACCTTGAAAATTATCATGCATAGATCAATGGAATGCAATCAAATAAAATAGATGTAGGATTAGACTTGAAATTTTGAGAATAGGCTATTCATGTATCCATGTTGCTTAAGTAATTAGCAAACATTTTTCTAATAGCATTATTTTATTTTAATTTATTTTTGATGAATGCTATCTTAGCATGTTTTAGTTGCTTTTAAGATACATAAACTTTCAAAATTATATCTATATGTTGACTATTTGAATATGTTAAAATATTATAGTCTTTAATAAAATTAAATAGTTAAGTATAAAATTTATATTCATGCAAAAATAATACTAATCAATATCAGAATATGGCAAAATGAATTGGTAATTAATATATTTGATAAGATAAAATAAAACTAAACATGAAGATTATTTCTTAGAACAATGTAATATAATTTAAGCAGTACAAATCATCTTTAATATGCAAAAAACTACTTATTTAGTGGTATGAATGAGCATTAATAAATAATATTTTAAATAGTTAATTGTATTAATTTTAGTTAAATTTTAATATATTATTTTTACTATATACATACATATAGAGAGAGGAATATTAAATAGACCTAGGTTTTTACTAAATTGATCTATCCATGAAAAAGAATATGGTCATCATGATGAATGTAGTTGGCTTTCATTAATTTTGGATTCAATAGTGGAAATATGAATCTAGTGATCATTTATTTTTATTTTTATGATGGGTGGGAGGGTCAATTTTATAAAAGCCTAGGTCTATTTAACATTATCCATGTACATGATTGAAAGAGACCCAACATATTTTGTTTTTGTACAAAAATAAAAAAATACATTTACTTCTATGTCACTTTAAAAATCTATAATTTGAAATATATAAAATGGTACCAATACTTTAAAGTTAGAAAAGCTCAAAATATCAAACATTGTTGCCTACTTACTTCAAGAAGTGAGTTCAAACAAAAATGACATCATTGTAGAAAAAATACCAATTCTAAAGTCAAGATTTGGTTGACCTAATTATTTGACACTTCTTACGAGAAGCAGCTTTTGGTAGGCTTCATAAACCTACAATCTCATTACCCATCCATTTTCATTTCTTCTTTTCCTCTATGAATAGGGGGGGGAGGGAAAAGAAAAGAGAAAAGTAAATTAAAGTAAAAGTAAAAGGGAGCACCCCAGGACTGATACTTATCAAGCAAATGCCGCTTCCAAGCTGCGCACACAAATAAAAAATTAGAAAACAAAAAAAAAAGATAAAAAAAGAAAAAGAAAAAGAAAAAGGAGAAGCTAAAGCAAGCTAGACATGGATGATAGGGTCGCCAAACTAGGGCTACGAGTTGCGGGGACCCTCACCAAACCAATCATTCGTGGATGAAAGCCTAACGAACGAACTCATTCATCGTCGAGGGGGAGAAGAAGAAGCAGATTCCGCTGACTGAAGGGGGGTGTGCTCCGGCAACCTGAGGGCACGGCGGCGTTCCGATCTGTGGGGCGCGGTGAAAGCCAAGCCGGAGCTTGTGACCATCACGCGGCGGGGAGAGAGTTTACCTGTATCAGTGAGTCGGATCAACAACAACCCACTTTCCCCCGTTGACATTGCACATTGTTATATCTATCTGTCGAATCCCTCCGGAATTAGCTACAGGGACTGGGTCCGATGAGCTCCGGTGTCGAGGCATCCGAAAGAGAAAAAAACAAATGCCGCGTGTTTGGTCGTTTTCCAGGGGAGTTCGACAATGACGTGCCTGCGTTGACAATCGATTTGCAGCAGATTTGTCTATTCAAAGTGCTTCCATGTGTGGTCTACGACCCCCCCCCCCCCCAACAGCAGCAGCTCACCCAGGGCACTAAATGCCTCCTCGGTGGCACCCCTCTTGGTCGTGTTCCTAGTCGTTGACTCCGCTTGGATCCGTCAGGAATGACTCATTGGGGGGAGGGGGGGGTCTATTCTAAAGATGGCAGTTGACATGGATGCATCGTCGCAAAGTCAGTTTTTGTTTTCGTTTCGCTGATAAATCCAAGGCCCGGCCTGGTCAATTTTTCTGACACGGACGGGATCGAGTTCCGTCATTTTTGGTTCATTTTCGGAGTTGGGTTTCTGGAATCACCGATGTGCTGGTCCCCACTGGTTCAGATGGTTCACCATCCGTTTCCTGGACCCGGGAAGTGTCTGGCATAAATGTATGACTTGCAATGGTCTTCAGAACCGGCGATCATCGCAGTAAGAAACCTAGCTCTGATCACGCGACGAGTTGCAAGTGCGGTCGTGATGGTTTCAGAGAAAGGAGTGCAGAGCTGGATGCCGGTGGCATGCGGCTTGGCGAGTCCATGAACGGAAGCATCATCCATCGCTGCTAGACTGGTTCCTGCTCTCAGTGCATCGACATGGCGAGCGACGCCGCTGGAAGTGCAGTGGATACATTAGTTCGATGTTAAATCTCGATTTGTTATACTCGTATTCATGAACTACCCCATGCGTGTGTGTGGAGGTTATAGGTCGATGATTTTCTTTTCTTTTCTTTTCTTTATCTTTTTCATATACAGAAGTATTAGTTCCTTGAATGTTTACAGAATAGTTGGTTGATAGTCTTAAAGAGTGGCTATGAAAAATTTGCGAAAAATTATGGAAAAAATGTTGTAGAAATTCATTTATGGATCTCGCATAACACTGTCCAAAACACTTTTATGAACACACTCTTTTACCATCAGAAGTTTGTTTGGTAGTTAATTGAACTTAAATTCAAATGGATAATTTAAATGAACTCTACAACCTAGACTATTGAATAGTGCTATTAAATGGTGTTTCAATTTGTCTTATTTGATTCTACTCCTAGTACACTAATAGAGGGAGGGGGGGGGGTTCTTTCTTTCTTTCTTTCTTTCTTAAAGACATAAATATTCCTAAAGATGCAAATAACACAATAAACATTTGGCATTGATATTGCATGGTTTAGGAAATATTTACTTTTTTCAATAATTCTAAAAGCAATAAAATTGAAATGGAATTTAAGACCGTGAAATTTTTTAAATTATTCAAAGTTTCTTTTCATGGTTTCTGATGAAAGAAACATTTTTGCCGTCATAAATGAATGAATCCAACAATAAAACAGCTATTTAATTTAATTTTAAATGTTTTAACTTGGATCATGTGTAGTTAGATTCTTTACAAACCAGGTTTGTTATTGTAGATCAGTTACTTGCTGTATTGGATTTAATCTTTGTCAAAATTTATTACTAGAGAAAACTTATTTGTTTTTATTTAAGACTATTGTAGTAACTTTGAAATCTTATTGGACATCAAATATTTTAGTATAACTTTACAACGTACAATATATATATATATATATATATATATAGATGTATGTATGTATGCATGCATGCATCTCTCTCTCTCTCTCTCTATATATATATATATATATATATATAAATAAATAGAGCAACCTACATTTGTATGTAGCATCAAAAAATCCCATTGGTTGGAGTAGAAAGAGGCATTGATTGGCAGCCAAGGCATATTGTGTATGTGTGTGTGTCTTTTTTCTTTTTTTCTTTTCTTGCAATAAGAGCAGTGATTGGCTGCCAAGGTATATTGAGTTTTTATTTTTATTTTTTTGATTGACTGCCAAAAATGTACTCGGTGGCAAAGCCAATAGATTTAACCTCTGGTACTTATAAACAACAATGGTATTTGTTTAATATTCAGATTTAGGTTAACTAATTATATTTACACTTCATCAAATTATATAAAATGGTCACTCTACACATTTTCTAGGCATTTTATATTTTTTAACAAGTTGGATTTTTTATATTATTTTATTTTTATTTTATTTTTGTCTCAAGTCACCACTATCATTGGTGGTTTATAACATCTTACTTAAATTTTAGAAATAGTGAGTTATAATTACAGCTTATGCTTTTATTGCCTTAACCATGTTTCTTCATATTTATTTCTTCAATGTATTTTAAACTAACATTTTAAAAAACAAATTGCATTTTTAATATTGTGAAATTTTTCTTTGAATATATATATATATATATATATATACATATTTATATATAATATCAAAAATATCAAATTACTTCTATTTATCCAAGTTAATACATTAATCAATAATATGTATTTGTTTAAAAGCCTGAATTTGAGGTTATTTTATTTGCTTAATTAGATACAATATAACTTTAAAAATCTATTCATTTTTTTTAAAGCTAAATGTTTTGAAACACAAGCTAACAATTGCATATAATGAAGTACAAAGAATATAAGCAGCAAACATGTAAGTTGCTCTAAAACAAAGTATTTTTGTGGATACTCTAAGATTCAAAGAGACTTTTTAACTACAATACAATCAACACCCTCAACATAATTTGATGACAGTTTAAAAAAATCATGACTCTTCTATTATTTTTAGTCCTACACACAAGATTGAATTATAAAAACATAAACCTAATATCCAAACGTTTACTAATTTTTTAAAATTAAATTCTCATAGTTACACAGTAATATAAAAGGCCTTTTATATTAAAGAATCTACATTCAATGTTCAAAACATGGACTTTTACAAATTGAGTTTGCAAATGTATTCACAAATCACAAATCCCTCAAAGAGAACAAACTAATACATACACACAAACCACAAACATTTTTTCTAAATAGAGCGAATAAATACAGAATTTACACGATTATAACAACTCAATTATGCAGATTTTTGCACACAACTCCAAAATTCCTCCACAACGAGAACATTCTCTGACAAACAAACACCGAGAGAGAAAGAGACGAGAGCGAACCAGGAGGGACACGTCAGATTTTGAGAACACGTAGATTCATCCACGTCGGATTCAGAGAGTCCACGTCAGGCTGTAGGTTTTGGCGCCATTACGTGGGGTCTCAACTTGGCACATCGCACCATCGTCTTCGTCTTCGTCGACTTCGTCGTCTTCAGCGGCGGCGGCGGTGTCATCGATGCATGGCTTTGATCAATGAGAAGACTGCTTCACGATCTCGGGCGCATTGAGAAGTGCATCTGATTAACAAAACCGGAGCATCCACAACACTTGCTGCACAATAATGAAAAACTCTGATTCCGTGCTAGATTCGAAGCTTTTGGTGTAGTCATCACCGTAAATTGAGATAACATTTTATAAACTGCCGCACACGATTATAATATGGCTGGCTTTCCTCTTGTTGTTGTTGATGATGTTGTTGTTGTTGATCTTCGACTTCTTGATATATATCATAATGCTGTTACCACGTTGAACAGTTGCAAGATGGGCAATATTTAATAGGTTGAAGGAATAAGGATAGAGATGATATCGACATGAGGAATCCGGGGATGCACTCGTGGTGGTGCGGAGGAAACCTCCAGGGGAGGGCGAAGACGGCGCGTCTTCCACACGTCAAGCGTGGTAGCAAAGCGTCGTCTAGCGTCGAGGACTGGAGCAACAGGTGAACGAACGGAGGTTTTCCTTCAATTGGCGCGAAAGGTGTGGCCCCAGCGTGAGGTCGCCAAAAGGCTGCAGATGGATGACGCAGAAGACCTCGTGGATTGTTGTCTTCGCGAAAATAGCAAGGATGCGAAAACAAATTGGGTTGACTGCAGAAGACTTGGCTGTGAGCGGAGGTCCCTCCCATCAGATACAAAAAGACCCCCCCCCCAACTCCATCCTGCCTTGCCCGCACTTTGACTTTGCTGTGAGAGCACCGTCCTCACGCCGAAACTCACGGTCTCCTCAGGTCTCGTGACTTTTTCCTCGAAACTGCAAGTGGTCGCTCTTCTATAAAATCTCAGCTAAGCCGTTATGATGTTTGTACTCCACTTTGTGATGAGGAGGAATATCACGATAGGCTCTTTAATGCAAGGATCCGCTAAAGAAAGAGCTGTGGTGCCGGTGTGTGATTGCGTGCTGCTCCATGAAGGTAAAAAAGACAAAGAAAATGTTTAGAAGGTGGACGCAGCTGCGACAACTGCGATGTGGGTAAAACATTTTTAAAATTCTATATATATATATATATATATATATATGTGTGTGTGTGTAGATAAATAGATGTCATTTGTTAGTGATTTTTACCTCAGGTTGTACTTGGTCCAGTGCAATCAGTTCTGAATTCATTTGGATTAGGCTCACACGTATTTCAAGGATATGCATTCTATTTTAGAAAATGGTAATGCTACCTTAGCATTGTATGGTTTCGAGGTACTTCTAGAAGCAGCAGTATGCAGTATCACATATACAAGGAATATATATATATATATATATATATATATATCTATGGTGATGGAAGCTAATACCGTGTTGAAAAGTACCTATTAAAGTTTTTACATGTGTGACGTTCGCAAGCGTATGATATTTACAACACTGCATTTGAATACATACATCTAAAAGCATATCTTGAATTCATAAAATCTGTAATATATTTATATTTCATTTACAAATCTGCAGTTCAGCAAAATTGGTTTGAAACACAAAACTTCAATTCACTTGAGAACTGTCTTTCAATGACTTTGAATTATTAAATGTAAAATAAATACAATGTTATTCTTCTATCTTTGTAAATTGTGAAGGTAAGAAACATAAAAATATTACAAGGGCATGAAGTTGAAACTAGATAAAGTCTCGACCTGATGAACCGAGAACTCAGAACTCAAGGTTGTATTAATTTGGGGGACAACCAATGCACTAAATCCAAACATTTTTTTTTGATACACATGCACACACACAAACATACATACATACACATTATTTCACACATGTTGTACTCCATCAAAAGTGTCTGATCTTCCATTGTCATGCTCCCAAAGCTCAAGATTGAGCACGCGTGCTTCAGGTTGGACGAGAATATCAGCAAAAAAAACTAGTGGGTTGAATTCATTCATTGACCCCGTTGATTTAAAATTTAGCCTCCAAAAAAATGAACCGAATTTTTTCTTTATTTGAAATTGCGCGCAAGGTCCTCCGAATATTAATATTAACAGCTAGGGTTTGCTTGAAAACACGAAAATAGCAAGGATCTAGTCTCCACCGAAGAGTCCACACCCCAGCATCGACTTTAATGAAACAAAAGTAGCCTGCAACCCCATTACTGTCCGCCTGAAACCTGGGCGTCAGAGGTGGCGTCCAGAGAGCTGAGGCTTCGGAATAGGATCTGATCTCACTAGCTTTCGATTCATCAGCGATCGATACGCATAGTCTTACTTACACGTGTGTGACCCACCCCTGGCTTTCTAGCAATTCTTTAAAGGACGTATCGACAACAGTGGAAGCGTCATTTTGGGACCATCGACCTATTAAACAGGGGCTGTGGATCCACGTTGCACCTAGATGAAGACTCTATGTTGATCGCAGCGGTCGCGACAGCTTCGTGGTGGTGGTAGTGGAGTGGTCCTCCTTATATTTGCCTGCTCTGAATTGCCAGGTCTATTTCTCTGGAACTATCACTTCGAAATCTGTTTCATCTTCGAAAGTAGCCTTGAACCATACCTGGTCTTGTCTCTAAGGTGCACAAAGGAACGAATTGACATCCGAGTAGGCGATTGTGGATTTACGTTATTGTTGATGATGATTTTCCAGCGAGATTTGTGAGGTCTGGAATAGTGTTTGAGAAAGGACCTGTTAGTGCCAGAAAATCATACGAGAGAATACAGAAGCACAGACACAGCGAGTTGGAGGAATTGGAGTGGGGACTCGTGAATTCTCTGACCGCGATGGTCGGAATGATGTGGAACTTGGGACGGTTGAGAGCGGGATTTGAGGATACACCGTTGAGGATCTTACCTTGTTAACTTTGCTTCAGCAATTGCTTATGTTTGGACAGAAAAAAATTGAGTCGGGCAGGAGTTGTAGACAGCGAACTGATCATGTGCTCCTTGAACTGGAGCATGGGTGCGCCAAATTCTGAGAGTGATGATAAGGAAGCCGTGGGTAGATTTGACAACATGGTGAGGGCTGCGATATCAGGGGAGACCCAGCGGAAGATAAGCAGTGGGCGAGTTGATATGGTTAGGAAGATAGATTTGTCAGTAAAGCTTGACGAAGACAGTGTAGATGACGACGAGGAAATGGAAAGTAGTGAACCCGAGGAACACGATCACACGATGTCAGATCACTACATGCCTAGCGTAAAAGATGAAGAAGTCAGCAGTCCCCAGCCAAGGTTACAACTTGGCTCTCAACAATACCATCATAGTGGGTGCACGTTTAAATGCGAGGTTGAAGGGTGTGGCAGTGTCTATGGAAGCAGAGATGAATTGCTCAGCCACAGTCTTACGCACCGGGGCACTAGTGCTAGTGACCGCTCAACAGTGGAAGATGATACTCCTCCGACGTCGCCTGCTGGGCTGCCCGCTTCTGAACCCATACAACTCCAGAGCGAGGTAACGGATCTATTCATATTATCTGAGATAATGAAGGTCACCGAGTTCTAAATGGTTTCGGTTCTCCAACAACGCAGCATCCAGCTTCATAAGCAGTTTAGCGAAAAAGCCTCTTCGAACGAGTTTTTTTATATCAAATGATCCATTTTCTGTAACTCACCGTGTTTTTAAAATGCAGTTAAGGGAAGCACGCCTGGAGATCAAACGCCTTGCTGAAGAAAATGAATACTTCCATTCCATGCTAACTCACCTCACTTTGGAGTGTCACAAACTTCGGATGCATATCGCGGCTTCTGCTCAACGCGATACTTTGGGCGATCCAACTCATAGTCTAGTGACACAGGTGTCAACACATCCCTCTTTCGCCTCTACTTATCTGAATTCAGTTCGATTCGTTTCTGCTTACTATGGTGTATACTGAGACCTCGCTAAATATTTAGTCTTTGCAAGCTCAAAATTTGGTCCGCTGACTTTCACTTAGTTCTAGTTGATGGCAGTTAGACCTCCCCGCTTGCACGAAAGTACACTCTAAAAAGTAGTAGTTTTGCGTTTGTTACAGTCGGAGACTGCTGCTGCATCGCCAGCCACTCATGAGAATCTCCAACGGGGCTACACAGAGAAGAATTCAAAACTCCACACAGCAAGCTCCCCCAAGTCTCCGCCTCGTGAACAAAATTTAAAGAAGCTGGGTAGAGCACGCATTCTGTATAATGAATCTCAGAAATCAGAAGATATGAATGTCGGCACTGCTTCTCCTTCCGGTAGCGAAATGTCCTCCCTCAAAAGCTCTCCTTCCAGACCGTCGCATGCTGCCTCACCATCACAGGAAGCGGATCGTATGCAGGAGGGAGCAGAAGATCAGACTAGTTGGCGACTCAACAAAGTTCAGAAGATCACGCACACTGACGTTCCGAGTGGTGTGCCTATCACTCAAGTGGAAGCCGATCCCAACATTAGGAAAGCCCGAGTATCTGTCCGAGCTCGTTCCGATGCTCCAACGGTACGTTCTCATTTTGTTTGTGGGATCCTTACCTGCAACATGTGCAGAGTTCGGCGCCTACTTGCGTGTTGACGCTTGCCAGCGTTTGTTCGGTTCTATGAAGTAACACCATGAATCGTTTTTTCAGATGAACGACGGATGCCAGTGGCGGAAGTACGGTCAGAAGATGGCTAAAGGGAATCCCTGTCCTCGTGCATACTACCGTTGCACTGTTGCGCCTGGGTGCCCAGTTCGGAAACAGGTAGGAACTCAATATTTAACTCGATAAGGATTATTTAGATGTGAACTTTTATTGATGTTCTCTGTGTTCTATTTGAAGTGTAAATGGTCATGTGATTTATGGCCCTCCGACGTGTTTTGCAGGTACAAAGATGTGCCGACGATGTTTCGATTTTGATCACAACCTACGAAGGCACCCACAACCACCCACTGGCACCGGCTGCTGCAGCGATGGCATCCACAACCTCCGCAGCAGCGTGCATGCTTGTCTCAGGTTCCACTTCCAGTGACATGAACCGCATGACGACTGCACCACCTTTCCTTCAGCTAGCAGGTTCCCAAGGGCAGAATTCCACTGCTGTGCCCATGATCTCCGCCTCTGCCCCATATCAAACTATCACGTTAGATCTGACGAATGATTCCACTGCGCATCTGAGTCCTAGGCTAAACAAAGGCTCCGGCGTCCCACTTGCGAATTACAATCAGAACTTTCAGGGTGCAGCTACCACGAGTGGGGTAACAGTCGGACAAAGTGGTGGCCAGCAAGTGATGATGCCACCGCAACAGCCTGTCATAAGAGCTAGCCCCATGTTCCTCAACAACGTAATGTCGTATGCACCTGTCGTCACAAACTGTGCACCCTTGTCGAGTTCGGGGAGCGCTTTTTCCCCAGCTGGCACGTCAGGGGATCATCAGGCCATGCAACACCAACATCATCCTCGCACCAGTAGAATATACGGGGATCACCAACCGCAAGCATCTACACCCACGCACGCCAACTCGCTACTCTCAGCCGGTGTACCACAGTTTTTGGCAGAGTCGGTGACGGCAGCGACAGCTGCAATTACATCCGATCCCAATTTCACTTACGCTCTGGCAGCTGCAATTACGTCCATCATATCATCGCAAAGTAGTCACGATGTACACAGTAAGTTGACTCAGATTGCAGCGAACCAGTCGAGGGAGGGAAACCAGCAGAGAATGTCATTTCCATCGTCCGCTTTCACCGCAGTTGCTGCTAGCAGATCGAAGAAGCCCGACGGTGGACGGATATCACCCTCGAGAGCTGTTCCTGAAGAGGCTACCCTCTCCAGTATGTTGTCCTCTGCATTGATGTCCGTGAGCAACAAGGACCAGCCGGCTGCAACAAAGTGCGTGAAGCCATCAGCTTCGCACGGGTCTATGGCCATATCAGAGCGACAATGACCATGATAGTCGCCGCGGCTAATCATTCTAATTTTAACTCTAAACGTTTCGGGAAGCGATTTGTTCAACTGAGGGTTTCATTAGTTTCACGGCTCTTCGACAGCCCAGTCGGGTGGCAGAGATTTCGAGGCCTGCAGTTGGACTAGGGTAAAGCTTGTGTATATTGTTAAAGAGCTGAATTTAACTTTCCAGTGTTCTTTCTCAGACAAGGCTCTGGGTCCAGCGTGCTATGCACGAATTTAAGGTTTCATTTGTATCGCCACAATTGCATTGAACATCGTTCCGTTTTTAGAATTGCAAAGTTGTTACATAGGTTTCTTGAGTATATACAACACAGACAATCCTCTGCAGTTTTATTTGTTAATTACGGGTGGCTAATCCATGATTCGAGAGTTACATTTGCTATACAGTTTCAAATGTGACTTCAAATTATGAGAAGATCTGCAGTTCGGAAAAACAAGGAAACAAGGTGAAGCATGGGCATCTTACATGCTTTGGCACATATCACTATGCTGGGCTTTGTTCTTGGGACTTCAGATGGTGTTGCCCGAAGTGGATTTTATTCTAGTCTCATCTCCAGCTCTTGAATCAAAGAGTGTATACATTTATGCCCCGCAAAGAGGGGGGGGGGGGGGGGGGTCGGCATAGCTGGCTTCAGAATCTGACGCCGGAAGTTTCAAAAAGCTCAAAAGGAGCGCAAACCTTTGGGACTTCGAATTTAGCAGCTGCTTTTGCAGACTTGCGAGGTTTTAGCAAAGTCTGGAGGATTGAGCAAACCTGGTGACGACCCTTTCTCTTGGGAATATCAACTTACCAATGAAAAAAGTTAATGTAAAATCAGAAGGGGCAAACGTCTACGGCTCAAAAGTAGGAAGGAGTTCTGTATACACATTTCGACGAAGTAACAGACCGGAATGGCAAGGTGCTAGTTGATAATAGAATTTTTTTATATATAAAAATAAAAAAGCACAACAACTTGGGTTTATTTTTCAACTCGATGCTGCTAAAAGAATGGTCTGTTTGTTTACACATGTTTATTGCCAACCCACAAGTGGTCTGTTGTCTTTGCGTTTCTGTACAGTACCGCCGCTGATGCAATTAGTTTGTCAATTTACTGGGACCCAGATTAAAATGATATTACTATAAATAGATATAAACAAGCATGTTTCACGGACAGACCAATAGAGGTGTAGATATATGGATCAAAGATGGATGGATACGTGGGAATGTGGCGACATCTTGCAGAATCGTGGATTTTAAGCCTGTTTTATAAAACTGAAAGACTTGGACTATTACTTAAAAAATTCCGTTCAATATCAAAATCAATTTAATATACAATAAAAAAATTGCGCTTAGATTCTTTTTGTGACTCTCTGAAGTGTTCATTGAGTTTTTTTCTTTTATTTTATTTTATCATTGGTGCAATTCAGTGCTTGCTGTAAATGATGAAAGTTGTATGTAAAAGATAATGAAACTGTGAAAATAGAAAAAACTGCAATCATATGTGCATACATAAAAATATATATATATATATATATATATATATATACATATGTATATATATATTTATATATAGATTCAATATTTAGTTGTTCATATTATTTACTGAGATATAAAAAAAATTTCAACTGTTTATAGAGTATTTGTTTATTAGGGGTCCTTTTTCAAAATTTCAAAAAGATACTGGAAATTGCTTTTTAAGAATAAAAAATTCCTATCTAATATTTAACAGATAAATAATGAATAAATGGAATAAAATCACTGAAGACCAAAAAAATAAAAAAATCTTTTGAATTGATTAATTAAAGAAAATTCTTTAAATTTTATGCAATCTCTCTCTCTCTCTCTCTCTCTCTATATATATATATATATATATATATATATATGTATAATCATCCATTGATTTCAAATTTCAAAATCATTATTTATTATTGGAACAACTTTCAAAGACATCACTAAAAAATTAAAATGTAAAACGAGAATCACATTTCACATTTGTTTTTATTGGGAGCTTCAGGCAAAATTATATTTGATGCATTTCTATTTTGTTTTGTTCCTTGGGACATTGAAGGTTCAAATATTAAAGTGGTTATTCGAATTCTATATAAAAAATATTATAAATTTATTTCACACTAATGCTAATCAATAATGAATATTTTAAATTTCATATCTTAGAAAATTACATTCACTTCGACATTTATTATTTGTATTTATACATTAATTGGTACATTAATAGCTTTATGCTAATAGATTTAACATTTTTTTTCATGAGATAAGTTGTAATATTGGACGTATGTAAACTCTAATTGTTAAAAACATCATTAATGAAAACTTCATTTATTAATGACAACTTGTAAAATTAAAATCCCTTTTAAATTACTTCACTTTTCCTTCTTAAATATAACTTTCATAAATTATATATTTAGTCTCTGCAGAAATAATTTAGTAAAAATTACACTACAGTGCAATCAAATATGTACACTAGTGTATGTATATTGCGGTGTAGGATTTTTTCAACATCTACAGAAACATGTTTTACTGACAAGTTTAATGAAGAAGTCTTATTAGAACATTCAATTGGTTTAAAATAAGATATATTGTGCTAAAACTGATAATGTATAAAATTAAAAATTAAAAAAAACAGTACAACTGTCCATTGACATCCAAAAACATGCACAAACAATACTCAATACATGTTGAAAATTGTTTCCAACATGAGATTGTTTCATTTTCTTCACCTCCTTGGACAATTCATACACAAACATATACAATCACAGACCATCAAAGCATTCTTGCAAAAAACATATTATAAACAAACCAACACATGCCTGTTTCTGTTGTTGCCTCTTTTCCAGAGGCATTCCCTGCGTAACATGGGCAGGGATGTCCTGTCCTGCCCTCCCCTGGTTGTGCAAGTGATACTGCAACTCGTACTAAAAATACAAGGATTAATAATACTATAATACTGATTGTAGTAGCTACCAGTACTAGTGGTAGACGAATACGACCACCACAGTAGTACTACGGTGCTGTAATAGTAGTACTTGAAGCTAGTTGCGCAATCAGTGGCGTCGGAGATGGACGTCATCTTCGCCGCTTTGGCCTCTCCATCACAGCACAATTTGCATCTTCAGCCGTCGTGGCCACCACCTGCAGCTCTCTGCCACTAAGGGCAATAACAATATTTCATGACTTTCCTCTTCAAGGTACTGGGATTGACCTTCCTCAAACACAGTGGACAGTGTTGTTGACTGGAGAGCACCCTCCGATTGGGAGTCTGTTTTCAATGGTCTGTGAACAGATTCTCCGGGCAGAGGCTTTGTCAGGTTTGTTGATTCATCGTCACCGGGGTTCTACCAGGGGGATGGAGCAAAAGTCAAGCTTCGAAAAGCTTTGAGTGAGGATGGGGGAGAGGGAGCTAGGAGTGCGTTTTCTCTTGCTTGGATGAGGATGGAACTGACAGATGAGTGAAATGAAGCTCTTGGTTCTGGCGCGTTGCGAGCAATGTCTTGAGTCCTTGATTAACATCTGACCAGAACGGGTGAGCAGGTTCAGTGGTTCTGCACAACAGCTGTGAAATCCAGATTCCAACTTGTCCAGCATTCTAGCACTTTTCCCAAGCTCATCATGGCAGCAGTCCCACCCACTTTATTTCCGCATCCAGAGCCTGTCGGCGAATTAGAAATCGCTTTAACCTCTGGCTAACATGCACAAAAGCCCGAAATTGAGTGTCCTAAGTAGACCCTCATCTCTACCAAGATCGCAACGATGGACTTAATCTCTCGGGAGGGCGACGCGTCACGCAGAGACCAACCGACATGCTCTCACACGCGGATTTCATTCACGTCCATGACGTTCACACTCCAGCGAGCAAGACCGTTTTGTGTATCCTCGCAGACACTGCGTCAAGTCCGACGAGTGGAGTTGATTGCTCCTACCGGATCACTCAGGATAACGTTGAGCAGGGAATTTTCAAGGCAACAATCAACGGTTCCAGATCTCAACGACATATCCGGTTTCGCGACTGCAAAAACCGATCACATGAACACCACCTCTTACAAACACTCAATCTACCCCATTGGAAGGGCATGTACCAATTCCAAAGAATCGAACACTGTGAATCGTTCGATGGGGGTGAAAAGCGTTCACGTTCTCGGGCTGTGCTCAGTGGGGAAGGTAAACCACCGGCACCCAAAGCCAGAGTACTAAACAAAGCATAAAGAGAGCGATATTGGAGTTGACATGGTACAGTTGGGCAACTTCTCAGCCGTTGCAGGTCACGTTCAACCTGCGGCCATAACACGTCACCGACGAAATCACACTGTGTGTTTTTGTTGTTGTTTATCGATCACGGCATTTTCCTCCAATCTATCTATGTATCTATGTATCTATCTTTCGCACTTCTAGACAGACAGAGAGCTTGTTCCATCGTCGAAAAGGGGAGTGTGAGACCGTCATGCGGCAGCACGAGAACCACGGCATCTTCACCTGGTGCTTTTTAAGCCGATCACTGATCGAATCCTGCGTCGATCGAGACAAAGCTACCGCCGCCGTAGGGGCAGCGAGAGAGGGTGAGATCTCTCTCGGTGGGATTCAATCGTGAGCATAATTCAGTGGATCTCGGCGTCAGCGCCGATGCGGGAAAGGGCAGCACACAGCGACGCACTCACGCAGGATGTTCGATGAACCAGGGAATGGATGGGTGGGTGGATGGATGGATGGATGGATGGATGGATGGATTAAGTACAAAATGGATGTATTAAATGTGGGATGAACTGATGGGTGGGTGGTGAGCGATAGGCCAGTTGGATGGATGTGTATGTGAGTGGATGTGCATATGAATGAATGTATGGATGGATGAATGGATGGGTGAAGTGGTGAGCAATGAGTAGGTGGATGATGTATTTTGGGATGAATGTGCATGTGAATGAGCGGATTAATAAAAGGACATGGGTCTCTACATGGGTGTATTTGCGTGTATATGTATGTGCATAAATATTAATATTAATATATAAACATTTTTAAATTCATTTATATATCAATAGACTCGTATGTATTTATATACTAGTAGAAAATTGTGTTGTCAGACATTGCAACATCTGGCACATCCATCCACGTTTTCATTCATATATGCTCCCTTATTCCTTGATTCCCATATTCCCTTGTTTCCTTGTTCCCATGTTCTCATGTTTTCCATGTTTTCCATATTCCTTAATTTCCATGTTCCCTTGTTCCCATGTTTTATATTCTCTTGTTCCCATTTTTCTACGTTTCTATGTTCTCTTGATCTCATGTTTACATGATCCCATGTTTCCTTGTTTCTATGTTCTTTTGTTTTCATATTCTCCACATTCCTTGAGTTCACTTCTTCGCAGTCAATCAAAAGATTTCTTTGTCAGTTGTGTGTTATACCCAAGTTGTCTTATATAATAATAGATGTACAAATAATTTTTTATATTTGGTACTAAGAATTTAATAGTAAAATGAGGTAATATTTACTTGTATTTTAATGAAAGTAGGAATTAGGTTAATTTTCAAATGAGATTGATTGGACTCTTGTATAGTTGTTCAGTGTCAAAATGTCTCTTGGTTCTATGAAATGGGGGTTTTAACAGTGGATTGATGTCAACAGGTGCTCAAGAGTTGAGGAGATAATTTAACTTTTAATGTGTATTTTGATTATTATTTTATTGTTATGTTAATTTATGTTAAAATTAGATGGTTTTATTCATTTAATAGGCTGTTTTTGAATAAATTGGTTAGCATGATATATTATGAACTGATATATGTGAAATTTCATTATTTTTTGAATCTTACTCCATGATAAGTAATTAAAATCAACCAATCCTCTGTGATGATTATTTTATTTTTATTTTGTAAACACCAATACTTCCAAATGGAGTTTAAATTGTGTGTGTGTGTGTGTATATATATATATATATATATATAATTACTTTATTTGATAGAATTTATTTTCAACATTTTATTTTACATATTAAGAAATCTGGTCATTGTTGTAAGAATAAGAATTCTACTTTTTATTCTTATTTATGTTTTGAATTAACAACTTATAATTATTTGATAATAGTTGTGCTAAAATAAAGTTCTATGAAAGTATTCACCAATTAACTTCTTTGCAAAAAAGTTTGTTCAAAACCCTACAAGGTAGACTAAAACAAAAAATTGTGAAAAATAATTAACTAAAAACAGTTCATACTAAAGATTTTGCATATTTTTTTCTTATCCATATGATAAAATATTGAAAATGAATATCATGTAATATCAAATTCCCCATCCTTCTTTTTTGCAAAGACGGCATTTTTGTTTAGTAACAAAGAAAGTAAATGTTGGAAAAAAGAATATTTTTTTCTAAAGAATATGTATATAAAAAAATTGGAAATATAAACTTATGTAACATACAATTATATTTTAAAATTTCCATTAATTTCATTGTAATTTTATTGAATAGATTCTTTAATGTTCTTAATCTTATTCTAAAGTTTTTATTCATATTCCATCCAATTTTTCCTCTTCAATATCATAAGTAAAAGAAGAGTTATAGTTTGTAATCCAAAGAAAAATCCATCATTTGGGTGAGCACATAAGTAAATTAACATAAGTACTGCATAATAATTTAGTTGAAAATATATAAATGATGATAAGGTGGTCGTGATATACTCACACTTTGGAACAAATAAATGACCATTAAGAATTATAATGTAAACGGGTAAAAACTTGGTATCTTCACGGCACCAAAAAGTAGATATTGCTAAGTAACATAAGTTTACACATGTTTATTCTTGGATATATTTAATCCTTTGAAATGGGTCAATTTTAATTATAATATAACATATTTAAAAGATAATATGAAAATTTATTTAAATTGAGGTGATTGTTAAATAAATGTTTTTACTTTTTATTGTTACTAATTTCTCTATTGTAATAAAATATTAATAGCACAGAAACTACAATTTTATTATTTCAATTCTTAGAAATAATTAGAATTTTTTGACAAGAAAGTTCTACCTTTTTTTGAGTTTGAATCATTAATTATGTATATTATTTATATTGTAATATTTTTCTAAAAACAACATATAATAAAAAGAAGTTTTTTTTTTTTTTTGAGATTCTAATATATATATTGCAATCTTAGTAAGGAAAAAAGATTCAGGTCTTTCACTTTCTTAAGAGATCATGTCTTTCATAGTAGATTAGCAAATAGAAAGAAAATGTGAATTTGATTTGGACCCACTTCAAGGAATCTCCTAATATGAGAAAATATTGAGGCACACACATCAAAAAGTTAGAAAATTGATGCATTTTATTTATTTGTAGCATTAAATTATTCTTTAGAAATGTATTAGATTATTTTATATAAATTAAATATATTTTCAAAAGTATGTAAATTGGTCAAGAGTTATACCTTTTTAAAGGGATTACAGATTTGGTCAGTTGAAATTTAAATCAAAATTATAGAAGCTTTTAAAGGACATTGATATTTTAATAAATAATATTAATTTATAACTAATAGAAAAGAGATTTAAAAAAGAAATTGAACAACTTGATATGACAAAGTTTTTTGCATATAGAAGTCATGGCACAAACTAAAGACAGTAGCTAGTCTTGGAAAATGGTCTAAAGTATTATATTTCAAAATGGTATAAATTTCAATTTAGAGGGAGATTTATAAATTTAAGACAAAAATTATTACAACTAATATAATTTTTGAAAATGACAAATTACCATACCAATATCTTCTTTTAAAAATTTTATTGGAAATTATTTATAATAAAATATTGAATTCCAATCAATTTTTTTTGAAATTATGAGTAAAATTTTAAATAGTCAATTATTTTTTCATTGTTAGTAGATTTATGAAAAAAAAAAATAATAATCAAAATATCTATTTAGTTAACTATAAATATAGCCGTGTTGTCTAACAGTAGTATAAATTTTAATTCACTTCTTTTTTCTTTTTTTCTTTTTTAAAACAAAAAAGATATTATTTTGAATTTTTTTAGATAAAATCTCTAGAATGCTAAGAAAACCTTAATAATAATAGGTGTATTATAATATATGAGAATTAGAAAGTTTAACATGAAAAAAAATACAATGTTTAAAGTTGGTAATCTCTCTTTTACAATTAACTTTTAAGTTTGGTCATAGAAGTGAGATTCAAAAGGTATCAAATCCTTGAAATGAAAACAAATTTTTAATAAAACAACACCACAAGCATTGATGATGAAATGAAATCTTGGTAGAAACAAACACATACAATGTTACAAAAGAGCATTAAAACATACATTCATTTTTAAAAAACAATAAAACATAATCATTCAAACACGAAATTCCATCCAATCTAATGCACATTCTAAAAATAACAAATGGTATTAATTTATTGAAACTGGCAATAAACCTTGGTCACTCAGTTGCAGAAGCAAAGAGTATTTGCCACAATTGAAGAACAAAATAAATAGAAATTCTTTTAATCCAAAAACTTTTCACATGCACACTGACTTTGACAAGAGGAAAACCACCACAAAGGCTTGTAAAACTCACATCACATAAACTGACACAAGTCAACACAAGAGAAAACCCACATTCTGAAAGAGTTTAACACATATCCAAGTTATACATTTCTGAGAACACTAATCATACAATCAATCCATGTAATAATGTATTAAGATCACAGTAAGTGATGACACATTGAACACAAACGAATGCACACTAGTCTCACAATCGTTTAATGTATTTGTAGTTTAATATATAAGAGATTTGACATAAATATATGTATATATATGTATATATATATACGTACTAAATCATACAATCAAAATATATGTTCGTGTTTGAAGATCGCAATGAGGTGGTGTTGAACACAAACAAAAATGAACTATATCAGTGACACTGCACTGCTTCGAAGAACTGAGAAAGGTGACCACCAAGAGTCTGGAATGGAATCGCACACTGTTGGATGCGAGTCGAATTGAGCTTCGCGTGATTTTCTAGACAAGCAGCGATTTCTAGGTGTCTGGATCGCGATTACCCCCATTTCGAGGCTCCAGAAGCTTCAGTCTGGACTACCTGACGCAAACAAACGCACGCATGGGTGGGTGGGGACAAAGAGTTGGGCAATTAATGAGAGCTTATGAGTCTGTCGACTAGATGGCGCTGCAGTGAGGATGGTGTACAGTGAACGACAGTGTGTGTATTTGTTTGATTGATTGTTTGTTTCCTCTTGGTTGCTAGTGACAACTTTTTCTGAGCAGAGATCGGAAAGTGGTGGGATTTTTTTATACTGCTGCAGTCCGGCAGGGCTGGATTTGAGGGCACAGCCAGCATCTGGACTCCCAAATTTCAACAATCTAGGGATGAGTGGATGCCGGAATAAGTTGGTGATCTCGCAAGAAAGCGGAGTGTTTGTGGCGAGGACTGGAGAAAAAGGGAGCGAGTTTTTTCTACACAAAAAAGGGTCTCTAGTGTGTGTCGATGGGGGGGGCGTCAAACTGTCCCGCGACTTTCTCGACGCAGGCCACGAGCAGGCCGAGGCCTTGGTGCTCGTCACGAAATGTCTGCCTTGCAACCATGGACTTTCTTTTCTACCTTTCTCCGGGTCCCTTTGAAGGTTGGGGTCGCCGAACCCTGGCCATGATGTTGTCATGCCTTGTCGTGTGCCCGTCGTGTGGACCTCGTGATGCAACATGGTTGATTCTGGCCCCCGCGCACAGGGGCGTCGCCGCTGCCCACACCGCGCGTCATGGGGGCTACGTACACCGCCCGCTACAGGTCCTGGCTACTGTAACTCAGAGTTGCACATTTGTGACTTCGACGTTTTTTGCCGTCTCTTTGGAATGATTCGATTGCTTTTGAAGCGTGGTCGCCTCTTCAGCATGCAAGTAGGCATCAGTCTGATGCTTGTTTCTTCTTCCCTCACATTCGTCGCATTTCGAAGACTTTCGAATGGCTTCAATTAAGTAAGCATGGATTGTTAACGCGGTGCTCGAGAATCAGGAGAATTTGTCTGCAGTGTGGTCTAAAGATAGCACTCTGAATGCTGATTACCCTCCGCGAATTCATTTAGTGACGGTCGATGCTGGCTTGGAAATCGAAGACTTCGTACACGAATGTCTGCATTGGACTGTCTCGGTGGTCGAGACCGACAACATGAGTTGAATTTTTGAGCCAGCTCAGATTCCAGATCAAACATCCTCATCTTCAGTTTCCTCGTGATCATAAGAGAGAGCTTTCATCAAGAAGTAAAACTGCGAAGGTTTGAGGGGATTTGCATGACCGAGACGATCCGATCGTTTTACGATTAGACTCACTGTTCGATAAACCAGCTAGAATGCATGTGCCGGGGATAGATGATATATATCTAGACACCATGGAAGGTTGTGGGGCTTGACGATCCTAATATCAATCCTTTCTTTACAGGTCATAACATAGTCTAAGAACTGCAAATTTCAAGGTTTACACATTAATTTTTTACTTGTTTCTTTTCTATCAGCCTTATTTTTTGTGTTTAATTCCTACATAAAAAAGAATAAGAAGCACGAACATCCTTATTGGTTTCAATATTCCGCAGTGATTTTCATTTTGAAACTGTCTGAGGTAATGAAAATCCGCGTTGGATTGTAATCAAGAAATAGAAAATAAAAAAAGGAGAATTTCTCACTCATGTTGAGTTATTTGTGGATTCTGAATTCTCCGTGATGACGAAGTGAGAATACGAGCATTTAGGCAACTTTTTCAATACGGAGCACTGGCTGCTCACTGATGGATGAAGGATCAAAACAAGAGACTTTTTGTAAACAAGATATCTGGCACCATGGTTCAACTGTAGCGTAGAATAAATGGGCCACTGTCTGAAGATAAATATTACTCAAATAAACATTAAATTGTATATACATATTTTTTACTTCTTTTTGGGAGAAGGGCAGAGGTTGAATAAAACTAAAATAGGTGCAGTATGTACACCTAACTTCCTATAAAATAAAGAAACCTGTGGCTATACTATACATACATACCCACACACTAACAGATATATATATATATATATATATATAAATTTCGGCATGCTCCATCACACGTAACATCTGTCATCAAGCCTCTGTCTGTCTTTGTGTGTCTGCATGAGCTTTGTCTCCTATGCAGGATACAACACATGTGTCTTGCCTGAAACCCCACATGCCATTGACAGGTCTTCACGCTCAAATACTTTTCAACAAGGTTGCCGATTCTGATTCTACTCAAGTTCGTGGCTTATAAACGATTGCTTCCGAACTACTGCGGACCACGCCCAAGTATCGGAACAAATCATAAATGATGGTAATATAGTGAAATTTGACAACAAAAGGCCTTGGGGACCCATGTCCCTCCATTTAAGTCAACTTGATGGTACAAGGGAAGTTCAAAGATCGAGCTGGAATAATGCCCGATAACAATTATATGATACAACAATTCCTAACAAGCGCTTAAATCCATTAAAGAGAGGAATGTGCTAGTATTGAGAATGTACTGTGGTGATCACTTCTTCGGTACATCTTCAGTGCGTCACCTGCACCAATTAAGGTGAAGGAAATCAAGGAATTACTGCAGAGACACTATATAGTCTGTAAGATTACTGCAATAGAAAAGGACTTAAGTACACAATGAGAAACATGGCAACGCAAACATGAGATGATACGTAAACGCAGCTAAGTAGCATTGGCTTGGTTAACAAATTTAAAATGAAAGAAATCTACGACACGTTTTCTTGATTGAGTCTTCATCCAAATTAAAGCACGTCATTAGCAGCCACAACGACAACTGTAACAGGGACGAACCCTGAAATACTTTTTCAAGTATTTTTATATGCACTCTCCGATGCATAGTCCCATTTCCTACCCATACGGTCAATGTCTCGCTCGATTGGCCCTGATCCACTAAGGTTATTTCACAAACGTATAACTTCACAACCTTCTAATGTGTGTTCCATAGAAGCTAGAATGCAGTGGAATACTTTTAATCTAAGGTAATTAGGTGCAATCAACAAACTTAGTTCATTGTACAATCTCTGTTCCTGGGCAACAACGCCTTGTATCTCAAAAATAAACTAAGGACAAAAAATTCCTGTTTTAGAATTGTCCTTAATATTGTGAACTCAACTAACACCAATGATCCACTTAAAAATGCAACATAAAGTCTTTTAAATCTCAACATCATTGCCTGTGCTGAAAGCATCTTCTGCGTCAGCTAATACATCATTTGCGGTTTTTTCTGCTTTCTTTCCGACGTGACGACCTGCACCTACTGTTGCGACCTTTTCGTTTTCTTCAGTTTAGAATCTTCGTCATGAGCTGCCGATATTGCTTCACTATTGCCACACAGAAAATTCATAAGATGAGTAAAAGTGGAGACAAAAGGAGTTGAATTCGTTACAATAAAGGTGAAGGGAAACTTCAGAGAGAACACAAATTATTCAAGTGGACGATGAGTGGAGAAATACAAGACGAACTACAAAGGTCAAGTGATTATATTTGAAAAAACAGAAGCTAAGTCACGATGAAGAGGAACAGATGACGCACAAAAATTCTTTGCAACTCTTGTTGGGCTGCTCGCACACCCATTCAACCTCATTAGTAGCAGCCCCTCTCAGACTCAACTTTTTTCCAGTCAACTGTTATCAATGAATTTTAAACGTACTCCCACGAACAGATCAAACAAAATAATACCATCGGATCTTCATTCAGAGAAAGACTACGATGAAATCTAACACCAAATATGTCTCAACAATACGCTCTCTCTGCGCATTACAACTAGAACATTTAAACCAGCTCATTTAGTTCAGCCAACGCGACAACAAAGATTACCGTATTGGTATGTATTTACTCGTATTGGTTTTAACTTGATATGCTACAATTAAAAAAAATATTCAAGTCTTAATGGTTATCCTACTCTTCAGTGGTCTCATATAGCCTGCCACAAAGAAAATGACATGAAGGAAATATAAGACCATGGAAGTTCAGAAAGTGGAGAAATTAGCGCTTCGCTACTACACGCCATATTGACACATCACATGGCTAGAGAATTTGGACCATTATGAATCAGAAAATAAAGTTATAGGTCCGAAAATTTTATTCTAGATCTTGCTGCAGCCAAAATCTATCATGAATTGTTACCTAAAAGAAATTCACAACATTAACCTACATGATGTTAGGCTGATTTAAACACGTGCAACTTACCGACCATAACACTCCACAATAGCCTAGAATCTAGCTCCGATGCATGCCGAACTGCAATTGAAATAGAGTATACTAATCAGTGGTACATCCTTCCTACCTACCTAATGAAAATCAGATTTAAATAGCCCAAATTTTTGCCCGAATTCATGCACTCTAGCATCCATGCACGCATTTCCTACACACAAGTGCTTTACTAATTCAAGAAACAGATCGTGGAAAATGACAGCGTCAAATAGATGATATTTTTTCCAGGAAAGAATGGGGAGAAGACGTACCTGTATTCAAACACTTTCCCTTCACCTTGGCCCTCCGAATTAAGCCGGTGACGAAAATCCAAATGATTTCTGGGTCTTTCCTGCAACAGATAATTTCAGCTAGTTACATCCAGGAGTATAGAGTGAGAGAAGTGCATTTCACACATGTCAGCCATGCTATAAGGTGTTCGGCGTTATAATGACATAAGCATCCACATAAAAGTCCATAGCAATATTTCACTGATTTGTTCTTCTGTAATGTTCAGGAGACTGAAAAACTCCAGTGCAAGTTTGCAGCAACTAGATTGAACCGTCCATCCGGAGCAGATACATCAAACCCTATCAGCAGCACTGACTATCTACATCAAGCTGAAATGTGACCTCTCCACTGAATATTCAGCGTTCCGCACTCTAAACAATAATCTGCTATCAAACCCTTCGGCAGTACTCGAAGCATTAGAACTTCATACTCGACGGAAAGGCACAAACTCCCCAACTATGCAGAGAGTCACCTTTTCCTCCGCAACGAAGTCTCTGTAGAGCCCATGATCGAGGAGCATTGCATTAAACATCTAAAAAAGTAAAATCTAAACATAACCTGGTCTGCATTGTGTTTGCAACTAAGAGCCTATCGAAGATCTGATACAAGGACAACCTTCCCCATCCCCATAGATCCAACGATCATGGATAAGCACGTACATCGACTTCAAGAATGCAATATCCACATATCAATCCCAATAAATTCAAAAGGATTAGCAACCTCAGCTCTCTGTCACCAACGTCAAAGCTGAGGAATGCAATCCCCACAATTATCACAAAATACGAATGCTGCCATCAAACCTCTGAACCCAAAATTCTGGACAGCAGTGACGTCGGCACTTGCAGCGACAGCTTTGCAGGCGGAGTATTTGTCGTCCATGATGCTTGAAGCAGGGGACACACACAAGCAGAATCACGAAAACCAGAAAACTGAGCGCTGCCGATGCCTAAATTCCCTCCTCAACCCCACGGCTAAACTCAACTGAGTGCGATACAAACCAAGCACGCAACGATCAATTGGCAACGCTCCACAACTGTTCACTTAACTCCATTGATTGATAACTCACGTGAAGAGAAGCACAAGTGATGCAAGGGGATGGGTTCTTCCGTGAGCTTCTAGGTCTCACATGAATGCACACGAAGTATTTACTTGTGGGCAGAAGAAATTGATACTCAAGCTCCATCCATTGAGCCACTGGGTCATATATCCAAAAGATAGATAAGCTAGGGATGCCCTTAGACAGCAATGCTTCGGAGAATTAATCACAGGATTACATGCGGCCAAAGCGTCAGGTGCATAAACTGGTATTATCTACGTTCGGTGCAGGTTTTGCACAAAATTCAATTTAAGCATAACAATGGTTTCTTCCAGTAACGAGTCTGGGTATGTGGGTATTCATATCCATGATGAGCTCGTCAAGGATGTTCTCGAACTTGTCAGTGCTTCGGTATTTCACGCTCTGGATGCGTGATAGAGTTCACCGCTTTTAGCCACCATGACCGTGATTTGTCCTTCTCTTGTGAGTAATACGTAGCTGCAAGATGTGAGGAATCAGCAGGACCCGAGGACAATTGTGAGTGTTCAATCAACTCTCTTGAAATACAAGACTTCGAACTTCGCTGACACCCACATCAAATACGGTATAATGCAGCTTCTGGGGCCCATCCTGAGAAGAGCGGAGTTACGTATAAAGCTTTAATAAAGAACACAAAGAAAGGTAAGAGCCAAAACACTCATTATGCTCAGTTTTTTTGTGAGCACAGCAATCTTTTGCATCCATCACCAGCAAAGATTACCTGGTTCAGCGTATGATTTACCTTGAAGTAGTAACAAAGAGCTACAAAGTTGCGGTAATTACCTTCAGAAAAACACTCACTACCGGATCAATGCAATACTACATGTACTTCTCTTATGCCCCACAAAACATGGTCTCCAGATGAGTCCAGGCACTGCATATATAATTCAGCTCAACGCAGACTCTTCTCGAGCCTCGCCTACCCCTCCATCATACTGCGATTATGCTGAGACGAACACATTGTCCGTCCTATTGCCACACCTATATTTAGGGCTAATTTCAAGATCCTGAGCGAAGCAGAAAAAACCTCAGCAACTACACAGACGCGCGCACATGAATTTTGTGGGCACATTACTGCAATACAAGGTGGGCATGACCAAGTTAACCAACGAACTTTCGATGTTCGTTTCTACTGAAATCATACGTTTAAACAGGAGCAAGGCAATCAAGGATTACCTGGGCTTCGCGCGTATTGGCTTCCGCTGCGGCGTGCATTCTGAACTCGTCCCTGGTGCGTCCGCTGAAGCAATGCATTGATAGGGCGATCGCAGCCGGTGGAGCTCAAATTGGGGCACCTCGCTACAGCGGCATGCGACTGAAGAGGGTCATCGCACAATCAGAAAAAGCAGGACAATAATCTTTTGTTCCAATCTGTCGAAGCACATCGCTGATCTCGGTGTCGGTGAACCCCCACTTCGCAGACTGGAGACTTCCCCTACTCTTGAATGGATGAATGATACATTTATCATCCAGATGATAACCTGATAAGGGGCTCGTCCAACTGATGGATGATACACAATTCGTTCAACTTGTGGATGAAAGATGGCTCATCTGACTGGTGGTTGATACACGTTCGTTCGATTGATGGATGATGCATAATGGGCATGCACTCAAAATTGCATTGTTGTTTTTTATTTTTACATTTTTACATTTTTTGCATTAATATATAATTTTTTGTGATATAAATTGAAATATCTGTATATTTTTTCTTCTTTTTACTATGCTTCAAAGAGATATTCATGTGGAAAGTATGTATGTGGGTGTGTATAATTAAACGAGTGAACATAATTTAATTTAAAATTTGGAATTTTTTCATCTTTTTTTTCATCTTTTTTATTTTAATTCATTCACTCATTTCCATGAATATAATTCTATATTTTCTTGTTATCTTATTATGATCCTACTATTAAAAACTAGTTCACAATTCACTTGCTATTAATAAATTGCTGATTTGTAATGCTTAATTGTCTTAAATAAATATAATCAAATATGATTCCAACTTGCATGTGTGTGTATATATATGCTCATATTTACAAAACGTGGATATATTTAGTTCATTCTCAAGGCTTTGTGAAACAATCAATAAACTCTGTAGATCTATAACTTACAAATTCATGGGATACATAGTCCATAATAGAACACCATTTTCAAACAAGGAAAAAATCCAAAGCCCTGAGCATTAATCATTTATTCATTATATATATCCATGCGTACATTCGTACATATATATATATATATATATATAGATATATACATGAAATGTTTTTTTTATTGCAGGAAGAAATACAATTTTACAAATTAAGGAAGATGTTGTAAGGGCGAAGATACATACAAGTCATCAATAAAAGAAACAAAAGTCTAGAAGACCTATTCAGTTTTGCAAGAAAGAAATCATAAAATAATTTTATTAATAATTATACTGTGAATAAAAAGCATATACATACACACACATATATGTATGTATGTATGTACATGTATATATATATATATATATATATTCATATTAACATATTTACCATTTTATATTATTTAAGTTAGATGACTCGGACAAATTGACAGCTCTCAGTATTCATCTTCAACAATAAAAGCATACAAACACACACACACACACATCTATATATATATATATATATATATATATATCATCTTCAATTCTACTGTAGATGCAACCTCAAAAAGCAATCAACAATGTATGAAAAGCACAAGTAAACATGTGACAAGCACCAGAGCCAGCTACGTCTCATGAAAACTAAACAGGACACAGCAACCGGAAACTGGAGAGTGAGCAAATCCCATCCAAGTGAGAAAGAGGAAACATGGAATCAATTCTAAACATGAGTGTATTACACCAGTCAGGAAAGAGCTATGAGTTGAGCTTCCCCAACTGCAAGCACATCCACAGCTGAACAGAGCACTTCACAAAGTCGGAAGCCATATCTGCTGCTGCTTTTGAAGGTCTGCAACTGATCAATACAGCCCAGATCCACACTAATGGAATAAAGGTCGGAAAACCCCTCCTAATAAATCCTGCATCGCCATAGAAAACCTTATATCCCTCTGCTCAGTTGTAAACACATGACTAGACAAACTCTTCCCCCACTGGGTGTCTCCTTTCGGCAGCTTGTAGGGCCCCCATCGTCACGAAATGGACAGTCCGTTACAAAGCCAAGCTTGTCCTCATCGAAACAAAAAGGGGATACGGTACACAAAACGCATGTTGCAGAGGAAGGATTGGGTCTCATAATTTGGGTCACCTACCTCGTGGAAAGATTAGTAGTCATCATCGTATCGATCCCTTTTCCCAGCACTCCTTGCAGCCAGGGCAAAGATCTCGCAAATGATCTCCAGGGGCTGGCCTTTCGTCTCCGGGACGTATTGGAACACAAAAATCCAGGCTATGAAAGTGACTATGGCGAAGAAGCCGAACACTCCTTGTAGTCCGAAGTGCTGGTTTAGGATCGGAAACGCGTACGTGATGCACACGTTGCTTGACCACATGGCGCCAGCGCAGATTCCGATGCAGGTGCCACGGACCCGAGTGGGGAAAATCTCGGAGCAGAGGATGTTGGGGATCGGGCCAAAGCCAGCCACGAATGAGCAAATGAAAACCGTCACACAGATGAAGGAGATCAGTGCAGGAATGAGGCCAGTTGCCTTGAAGAGGTTCACAATCACAAGTGCTACCAAGGAGACAGTAAGGGCCGGTAATGTCGTCAATAGCAATCCTCTGCATACACAAACAACTAAGTATGAGTGAAAAAATATAAAATAGAAGAATAAAGTGGAGCATTGGTCGTTAACATAAAAATTGGGCAAAAACGTTTATTTCACTCACGGCTTTACTCTAGCACATGACCATTAGTAAGAGCCACAAAAAAGTACAAATCAAAAAAACGCCATTTCAGTCGGCAATGACAGACTTCACCACAGCGCTGTGCTAAAACCCGAGTGAAACAGACAGAAACACGAAGGAGCAAGCACATAAACAGAGCATATAAATCTGCCTCTTTGTAGCAGAAAAGGAAGTGAAACACTCCGAAATTATATACAGATTAGGTGGAAACATGGTAGCAGGTATACAGAACATTACCGGCGGCCAGAAACGTCCATCAGCTTCATGGCAAGGAAAATGCAAGGCAGCATGAGAAAGCACGTAACACCACTCGCCAAGATTGAGGAGGATTCCGCATCAAGGCCAAATTTAATCAGTATGTCTCCGGCTCCAGATTGCATAAGAATTTGGGGGGTAAAGTATAGCACAGCATTGATGCCAGAAAACTGCACGCGCGGGTTGAAGGTCAGAATCAAGTGTCAGGACAGACACTCTACTCCGTGTCAAGTTGGAAATGAAATGGAAATCCAGGGCGGTATACATCCACAGCGACTTTATTATAGTGTGTATCCCAACTGAATCCTTCATCAGAGTACCCGATTGACCATTGCAGGAGTTCCTAGCAGCTACCACAATTATACAACGTTGTGAAGTCATTTACCTGCTGCAAAATTTGCAATATTACTCCCACGAAGAGTGCACGCTTTACACCGGCATCCCACAAGTTTTGAACTGGAGGCACTCGGGTTGCAGTTTCTGCAGGATGCATCATAGCGGGCCCAACTGGATGCTCTTCCAACAATTCTTTTGAGAAGAGTGACGATTGAGCAACAATAACTTGAGCCTGCACGAATCAAAAATCGTTAGTGGAAAATCACATGAATGAATAGCAAATGATCTAAAAAGCAATAGGTGCAATAAGTCCAGGTAAAAAATTGAGTTCGGTACAGTTTCATGAGAGATTACCAACTGCGCTGCCTGAGAAAACCTCATTCATAAATCTCATGCACAAAGGCTCTCCTATGGACAGGTTTTGTTCATGGCCGAATTACCTGGAAAGATTCATGATCCTCCTGAGGCTGGACTCCCGGGAGAGACATAGTGGAGTTATACTGTGACATATCACCACCATCGCCTCTAACGAATACACGCTTCAAACCTGCTTCTTCGCCGTCCTTCGCACCTTCATCCCATCGCCACGCAAGCTGCCAGCCACCGCCCACACCAACACTGCCGGAAAACTCGGACAACTGTCCATCCTGTGCAATGTTCTTGGAGTAAGACCTTGAGTGGCGCCCAGAAAATCCAGACCTGGATTGCCGTCTGCTGCGAGACCTAGAGTTTTGTCGTGACATATTGCTTCGATTCTTAGATTGTGAGTCAGACCGTGTATAACCAGCACCCCTGGAATTGTTGCGAGACATAGGCGCACCAGAAAGCAGCGACGTCTCAAGCCCAGGTTCCTGATTCTCCTCATCCCATCTGTTCTCATCGTCATCGTGGGACATGAAGCCCATATCATGGAAACTGTTTTGAACACTCCCCATCATTGTTACCACGGGATCTAGAAACTGAGACAGGCGACTCTCCGCCATTGCACTCCTAGAAAGAGTATTTGCTATGGAGTGACCAAATTCGTCAACGATTGGAGTTGCAACCCATGTTGAATCATCTGGACCAAACAGCTTAATTTGACCTTCTTCGATAACCGAATCCTCGTCATCTTCCTTCGCGAGCTTCTCAGATGGCTTCAATAACCATTCCTCAATGTGGGTTTCAGCACCAACTCCCAAACCCTCAACCAGCAAAGACATCTCCCCTGCATCAGCCAAGACATGACTCAATTCAGAGAAGAACTACAAAGCCCGTTGGCACCACCACAAGTACAGATGCAAATTCACTAGATCTGAATATATAGTTCCCCCAATATGGGCCTCACGTCCCATAATGAAGCATAATTTGATTTTTGAATCACACATTCTCGTTCCAGTGTCAAATGCAGCTCCCCATGTACAGAACTCGACGCATGACCACAAAGCGAGACAACAAAACGAAAGTCACTGGCCTAAAATGTCCACGATTTGCAGAAAGTGCCAAAGTATGGAATTACCATCAACATCATCTCGGGCTCGAATCTTCTGCAACACCTTCTTCGCTTCGTTCATACGACCCTTGCTAACCAACCACCGTGGTGATTCCGGCAGTACGACCAGTCCAAGACCAACATACATTACAGCTGGAACGAATAAAATTCCAAGCATGAATCTCCAGTTCACTTGAGGCTGCAGTGAGAACACGAAGTCCATCACATAAGCTAGAAACAACCCCCCTGATCCCAGGAACTGTGGGAACGTAGCGAGCTGACCCCGAATTTCAGAAGGAGCCGACTCGGAAATTAGGATCGGAGCTATTGTAGCTGCCAATCCGATAGCACAACCGACAGTAAGACGTCCGACGATGAGAATGTACACATTAGGGGACCATATCATCACAAGAGCTGCAATTGCGTAAAGAACACCGGATATGCACAGCATGAATTTCCGACCAAGCCAATCCGCAGACGGTCCTGCAATGCACACGGCGGCTACTGCGCCCACGAGAGTGGATGCAACCACCTCACCCTCAAGGGCAGGTGTTTCTTCCAAATGAAATTCGGGCTTCAAGTACAAAAGAGCTCCTGATACACACAAAACGAACGCTATTATCATACTCGGTTCACAAGAAATACAAAAATGAACGAGTTACACATTTTTTAACTCCACACGCACTATCGCCACAACGAACAGTTGACGAATATGTTAATCGTTGAAAATTTACAATAGCACATTTCGTTATCCTGCAAATTAGTTAAGGTTTGCGCTCCAATAATCCAAAACCAACACTTTTCCACGCGGATACTTGACGCAGGAAATAGAGAACTGCACGATCCGATCAAACACTATCATGCGGACCCAGCACTTGATTAATGTACATGACGGAATAGGAAACGAGACAGAAACCACTGCAGTTAATGTTGCGTAAACATTTATTAGCAGGCTCAGTGTCTCGGAAACATCCCTCTAAGATTGAGACAAACGTGAGAGCATGGAAGAGTTTTTCAAGGCACGCGAAACAAACGTATCCTGAAGCAAGATTCCGATTTCATTAAGGCATACTTGCAAGTATGACTATGAATGAAGTTGAGGATAACAGGAGCGACCAACTGGAACAGATTAACAAAAAATATATCTTCACTCAACCACCGTTGATACTGTAAATCCGGAAAGAAATCCTCAAACCAAGACGACCGACTGCTCGATTCAATTAATCATGCAGTGATCCGTCGAAAACCCAACAAATCCAGACCCCCAAATTGCAAAAAAACTGTACAGCCTTGACCCAAACCTGCAATGGCACCACCGTCCCATCCTTGCAAAAGATTGCCCAAGGCGGCCACCGCGGCCACCACAAAAGCAGCCATGGATCTCTTCTGCGCCTTCCAAGTCCTTCACTTGGCAAGCTCGATCACTTCGCCAGAGTCATCCACAGCACCTGAATTCATCAAAATCGCGTCAGACCACGCACTGGCCTCACCAACATCTCACATAACGCCTGACAAAACACCTCACCCAAGGACCTGGAAATTCATGACTCCTGTCAATGCATGCACATTCCCCGCTTGCATTCCTCCAGACACACCACAAGCACCCTGGCAACTCACGCCACGAATCTCACCTCAAACCCAACAAGCCACGCAACCCCACCCGCAAAACAAAAAACCTATGACCACGATCCCACCACCCACTGGCCTGGCTACGCAGCTGCAAGACGGACGCAATGAGAGCCCATCGAGAGAGGCAAGGCATTTCAAAGGGACTAATCACACAGGCACAATCACAATCCACCTCACAGGTTTTGTCCTCCACAAAAGCCTTTTCTATCGAAAAAGACGATTCCCTTCCACCATGCAGACTCCACGCTCCAAAACTAGCAGATGCTGTAAGATATATATATAGATAGCACTAGCGAATTCACGAACAGCTTGCGACACCTCGAGGCAGATGCTCCCCCACCATGAACGCAGAGCGTAGCATTATGCCAAGTAGAAAGGGCATCACCACCACACTTCTCAGCATCACTGACTACTCTCTATTCGAGGCAGTAGGATCTTTGCAAAGCCATTCCTCACTCCAAATCAACATTACTCCTAGATTCTACGATCCCAGTCACTGCGGTCCTGCTGTAACTGTACCAGGGGAACGTGGAGGGCGGAGAGTGCGAAGCGGGACCTTTGCCAGCCGGCACACGCACAACCCCCTCGCCCGGTACTGTAGATTCCTTCCCTTCCTTCCTTTTACTTTCTGCCCGAATTTGTAACTTTTTCCTCCCTGCCCGAGAATGAGGACGGTCCGTCGTTTCTTCTCCTCGGCTGCCCGTCGCCTTGCGCTTTCTCTGGGCTGTCTGCCTTTGCAGCGTGTGGCGCTCATCCTCACTCCACCCAGATGGCCTCCTTCCCATCGGGCCCAAGACTCCTACGTTCATTACACAGTAATCGATCTTCACTATCATCCATCCAAGGAGCCTTGGTTTGCGTCGCATTGGGTTGGCATGGCTTGGTGAGATTATGTGTTGTGTGGGTGTGGGCTGTGGGGCCGAGCTTTGGGAAAAGCACAGCTTGTGTGCCCCAGTGGTGGTGGTGGTGGTTGTGCATCCATGGCGCTGTCAGCAGCTCCACAGGCTGCATCACAGAATGTGAAGTGTGGGCTCCGCTTCTAACTTCCTTCTCCCTCCTGCACCCACAAGCTGAAAGCGCATAAAAAAACCTCCCATCTTTGTGAAGAACATGGAGCTCTTTATTTTTAATTTATCAATCCAAAGGGGCCTTGTAAGTGGGTATCTTGGTGTAGTCCTTGTTGCTGACTTTTTGGGTTTTGTTCGCACCTTTGCTTCAATTCCATTCTGGAGAAAAGTTGGTCAAGGGGGGGGAGGGGGGATTTTGTTTCTTGCCGAGGTAGCACGACTTGATGTCTCACATATTGACTTTAGATTCTCAATCACTGCTTTTGTATTTTTTGTATTTTTTTGTTAGTTTATTTGTTTTTGAATGCTTGATATTTTTCGCTTTTGAGATGCTTTTTCCCAGAAGTTTATGTAATAGATCTTTGGAGATGAAAAGGGTAAAGTTAAAGGTTCTTTAAGTAAAAGAACGAATACATGAAAAATTGGTAGTTAATCTCTAATTCATTAGTTTGCCAATTTAATTTTATGAATACTGTAAAACGTTGTCTTTCTGGTTTTATGGCATGATCATCCTACTACATTGTATTATTTCAGTGCTTTATTTTTGTTTTTATTATTGTTTATTTTTGCAGTACTCAGTTAGTTTTGTAAATTAATATGAAAAACTCATTGCATATGTAATTATGTTTGTACAATAAATATATATATATATATATATATATATACACATTGTCATATAATTGGTTTCAAATGGGCCATCTCATGATTTAATTTAATTTTTGTGTAGTTGGTATCAAATCAATGAATCAAATTCATCAAAACTGCTCATATATTTCAAAATACAGATAAATAACTTACTAAAATTGTAATTTGAAACAATCTTTGGATATTACTCAATTTTAAAATAAACATCATAATATATGTATTTAAATAAAATAAATAAACATTAACATGATTGAAGATGCACCATTTGATAGATACAATTTATACATATATACATATATATATATATATATATATATATATATACATATATACATATATATATATATATATATATATATATATAGAATAGGTAAAAAATACTACCATCTTTGTTATATATATATATATATATATATATACACAAATATACATTATTATGGGATTCTAAATTCGTCTTTTAACATATTTAAGGCACTAAAAATAAACAAATATAATTGTAAAAGGAAAAATTGTTAAATAATAAATAAATAAGGTAGAAGAAATAAATTGATATTAATTGCATAGGTTTAAAACTTTGATAATAAAAATGAAATTAAAGATAAAATAAAACTAAATAATTTTTTATTTTTTTATTTTTAATATAATAATGCTCAAATAAATAACTAAATTATATTTTTATATATTTTTATTATAATATAGAATCATAATTTGATATAAAACTAATATTTAAATTTATACCACTATTATAATAAATTTTTTAATACTTAGTAATAGAATTCACAATCCATATATATATATATATATATATATATATATTATTTATTTTAAAACATACTTTAAAATATTTTTATTTCTTAAAAGTAATAATAGATATATAAAAATAATTATTTAAAATTATTTTACTTCAATACATTACAAAAATCTGAAAAAAGAACATTTGTATCTTTAATTACATACATGTGTTCTTCAAATATAATATTAAAATTAGAAGCGAGTACAAACTCGTTCATAATAACAATACATATATGTATACATATATATTGAATAATATATATATATATATATATATATATATATATATAATTTAACATGTTTAAGCTTTAAACATAATTATAACAAAGGATATGAATCACAAAGGATCAATACTTTCTTTTGTGATTATAAAAGAATAAATAATCATTCAAATATGGTATAATACTAGGACTAAAATGACTATTGCAAAAGACAAAAAGACTAGAGATTCTTAAAAAAAAACTAAAAATAAAAAAAAAAATGTTAATAAGAGTAAAACAATGTTTCACTTTTGCTTCCATATATACTATCTTACTAAGAGCTTTGTAGCGATGTTTTAAAAGACCTCCAATACATATCCAACTTATGAGTCACATATCTAACTTATAAAATAAGTTTCTTATATGTGCACCACATAGCCAATTTCTACTATAAGTTATCAATATACTCAACACATAACCAACTTGTTGGCTAAATTTTAAATTTATCAATCACCTATAAATACATATAAAATCAAATCTATATTTATGAAGCTTCTAAAGAGTCTTTCTACAAAATATTATCAAATTTACTAACTTCTACTTGTGGCTATTTAATTTCTTTAATCTAAATAAATATGTATTTTTGTGACATTATCTTCCATCTTTCTTTCTAGGGACGAGTTCTACAAAGGGTAATGATTACATGTTAAAAAATTTATAAATATAACAAATTATATTTGCTACATATTCTAATATTTATTTTATATGAAGGTAATTGATAGGTCATCTTAACCATTGATAGTGTCAAAACTAATAAAATCATCATATTATTTGATTATTTGTGAGGCCTTTGTAACTTCCTTCAAATAAATTATTTAGAACACTATTAAAGATAGTTCATACTTCTAATAATTTCAACAAAAATTAGAAGTTTTTTCTAAGGTTGTGATATCAATTATATTATATCTCACCATTTATTCAAGGAAGAATATGTCATTTTAAAGGATCTTCATTTCTATTATAACATTTTAAAGGCTATAGTAATCTCAATGCCTTGTTTAATAATTCAACAAATAATATATTTTGTATTAAATCTATTGGTTGTTGATTTTTTATTTCATTATTATTACAAATACACAAAAGCCATAAAAAAATAAATTTTAATATGTAATCTTTATTTTTATTATTATTTTTTTTATTATTACTATTATTTTTTTATAGCAAATAATTTCTTAAATATTTATCTTGATTTAAAAGGATGTTGTCAATGAAAAACATCAATCTTCTTTATTACATTTGCAAGATTATTGATTGGTTCCTAACTATATTTATTAATATCATATCCATGCTTACATAAAAAATATTCTAAGGTATTTTGGTAGTGCTTTGAGCCTAAGTCTTTTTTGATCTCAAACTTTTAAAAATTATTAATTTTTATAAAAAGAAGTGGCATTTGTCTTCTTTCCAACATGTCCATTATTTTACATGGTTCAAGAAGAGACACATAAAATATAAAATGGATTATTATAGATTTTGATAGATATAATTAAAGAGCAATTAGATTAATTTGTTTATAAATAAAAAATGGTCCAAATTGTCATAATAACAATTAGTCTTGATATTAGAACAAAATAATCATATCTTATTGCCAACATAAAATTGAGGTTGTTTCTTGCAATATGTATTTGAATTTATGTTTTATTGTTTTTCAGCTTCTTTTCATTGTATCATTTTTGCATGTAGCTTTAATAAAAAAATTGCCAAATCTTTTGCTACATGATTATTAGCTTTTTAAAAGTTAAAAGTATCAAATTGTAGATGATAACCATAATTAGTACAAAAATATATTTTTTGAGTAGAAAAATATATTGTATTATTATATGAAAATTGTGCTATTGGCACAAGAGTTGTCAAATCATCTTGACAGTAATTGATGATATATTTCAAATACTACTCCAAAGTTTAATTCAACTACTTTATTTGTCTATTTGTTTAAGAATGAAAAATAAAATATAGTTTTATGTCAACCTTCAATATCTTAAAAGAATTTTCTAAAACCTTGATACATGTTGAATTTTTTTATTAGATATAATATTCTTTGATAATAATAAATATCATTAAAAAATATTAATTTATTTCTTCATATGTGATAGATTTTGTATATAGTAGAAAATACATCATCATAATGAAATGATCTACTATTACAAATATAAAGTCATAAAAATTTTTGATTGAAAGATTTATAATAAAATCCATAGAAATACAAGATTATGATTATTTTGATTTAAGTAATGGTTCAAAAAGTCCAAAAATTCAATAATAAGGAGTTTTTGATCTTAAAAAAATATCACACAATTTTACAAATTCTTTAACTATCTTTCACATTTGAGGCCAATAAAAATTTCTTGATATTAATTCAAAAATCTTATTGTATTAAATTTTTCTAAAATTAGAAATATGACAAGTTTTAAAATCACATAATTATACTTTAAATTTTAAAACATATAAGTATTTTTTAAAATAGAAAATATTATTTTAGAATTCAAACTTAAAAATATTAGAAGATTTAGAAAAATTATTTTTTACATCATAAATAATAAGATATAAGAATATATTTGATTGAACTTTATTAAAAAAAATGAATTAATATTCAATGTTAATTTTATTGTTTAAAGATAAAATTTCTCTAGTATCAAACAAATCATTTATTGTTGATCAAAAGTTATATTTTTTTCTTTTGGTATAAAGTAAGAATATCTAAAAACGATCTTTGACTAATCTTGTTGATTTTTTGATCAATAAGACATTTATAATTCAAATCTTAACAAAGTCATGCTTTAATGACCTTAATAATAATTCAAAACATGCATGGACATGAAATACTTGTGATTCTTATGATTTTTATAAACAATCATTACAATAGAAATGCCTTCCAAATAACGGTGCCATTCTTAAAATAAATCTATAATTGCAAGAAGCTTTTATTGTCCATCTTATAGTTGATCTTGACTATTAAAAAAAATTCTTGAACAAAAAACTACATAAAAAAGTTTTTTATTTTCTCTCATTTTTAATAATATTGTATTTAAGGCGAAATCTAATTAATTTGCTTTTATAAAAAAAAATACCTTAAAAAAAATCAATACAATATAAGATTGGGATTGTTATAAAAATTATTTTAAAGCTTCAAATGATGCTTCACTTTCTTTAATCTACTCTTGTAGGACTTCATAAATCAAACATATCAACAAAAGTATAACTTATGAAAAGTTTTTGATAAAGATTTAATAATAATTGACAAATTTCAAAAATATTTGATATTTATTATTATTCTTGAAATCTTCTAATCCATATTGGTCTACATTTTCTTAAGATCCATCATAACACCATCATTTAAAATGATGTATCTTAAGAATTCAATTTGAATTGTGTGAAATATACATATTTTTATTTTAGCATAGACTCTTGAATTTCTATGTTTTTGTAACATACAAAAAATATAATGTTAATGCCCTTATGTATTCTTAGAGTAGATCATAATATATTTTATATAAAAAATGATAAAATCATATAAGAATTTTGAACAACATAATTTATTAGATGTTAAAAAGTATCTAATGCATTTATAAGTCCAATAAGGCATGATATTATGTTCAAAGTGTCTATACTTAGTTCAAAATATAATCTTTTATTTATTTATTTATTTTTAATACATACTATGTTGTATGGTCATTATACATCTATTTTAGTATAGATCTTTACTAGATTTAGTTGACAAAAATATCATGATATCAAAGATAGATGATACCTATTCTTGATGGTGATCTTTTTCAATTTTGGATAGTCCATATACATCAACAATGATCTATATTTTTTCTTCAAAAAAAAGATATGAATACTTTCTAGAGATTTCAAATAGTATATTAAGTTTTTGATAAGGTTCTCATGAATATATTCCTTAAGAATATTTAATTGATTTTGCAATAAGTTATAGATTGTTCTAAATGATAATTGAGCAATCATAAAACAATGCTCTAAAGAAATATGTGTGTTTTTTTTCTTTTTTTCTTTTTTTCTTTTTTACTTAAAAATGTCTTGAAAAACTTTATATTGGCTTAAAATATTGCTTGAAGTCTTTCCACCATCAAAAATAAGAATGGCATAAATAACAAAATCTGATTTCTTTTTTGTAGCATGTATAAAAATTCTTGCATCTATTAATAAAGTTTTGGTTTTACTCAACTAATGACTTTTTACTTGGATAACAAAAGCCATAATTATTCTATAAAAAAGATTATGAAAAATTTAGTCTATTTAAAAATTATATTATTTTAATGATAATAAATCCTAAAATAATTGACTTTGACAAAGATCTAATAACATTAAATATTACTCATCTATTATAACTATTAATTGTTATATCTATAAGAATAGTTTTATAGATAATATTTTTAAAAGAAAATAAATGACCATCTTTGACTTTTATATATAGAGGTTATTTATTTATTTATTAATGATATAAAATATTTTAAATAAATTCTTTATTTATATAACAATTTGAGGTTTTTAAATCTAAAAATATAAATATTTGGAATTTTTTGGTTATAAGTCAAAATTTATTATAAAACAAGATGAAATATTTAAAGAAAGAATAAGCCCTTTGCTAGGTATTGTATAAGATTCTAATTGCACGGTTTTTATTGTAGTTGGATAATCTCATTTTTTAATATATTGTCATTAATAGTAACTATATTCCTTATTTTGTAGTTGTATTGCTTCTTTGAACAATATTGAATAATATGCGTAAGTTCTCCATAATATAAGCACAATCCTTGTTGTTGACATCAAATCTTTTTCTATTTAATATTTTTTTTATAACATACGTATTATTTTACATAGGTTTTGTTCTTAATAAATAAGTTTCTAAAAACCTAAATTTTTTGTCATTTTTTGAGTTGTTTTTTTCTACCTAAATCTCTGTTCTTGGCATCTTTCAAAAAATCAATTATTATATGCTATAACATGAGTAATAAATTATTCCAATGAATCTATTTTTATTATTTTTATTATTTTTATTAATAAATATTTAATAATGTATTTTAATTCATATAAAAATTAATTAATAAAAACTTTATCTATCAAATTTATATAATAAATAAAGTTTTGGTATTCAATAGTATTAATATGGATATATATATATATATATATATATATATATATATATATATATTGTAATTATTATTTAGATAATATGGATATGTAGAAGTAAGTAAAAATAGATTAATTCTATAATACCTTCTAAAAAAGCTTCCTAAAAGCTTCTTAGATGTTTTTTGACTTTACATGTATTTGTAGTTGATTAATAGATTAAAAAATTGATCAACAACCTAACCATGTACCATATGTGCTGGTAGCTTGCGGAACAAACTAACTATGTGGCATCGATATAAAAAAATTACCTTGTAAGTTAAGATAAGTGTCATGCAAAGTCAATACATTTTTGGAGGTTCTATAGAATGTCACTACATAAATCTTAGATAAATAGTATATACAGAGGAAAAAGTAAAGCCTTCTTCATTCTTATGAATTTTTTTCTTATTTCTAGTCTAATTTCAAGAGTCTCTAGTTTCCTTATCTTTTGGTAATAGCAATTCTAATTTCTTTTTTAATATACATACTTCTTTATTTCTATTTTTTCATATTTCTTTAAAAGAGTCTCTTTTGTTTATTCGCTTTCATCAAGTTCTTGTGCTTGACAGATTGACAAGAGTATACTTATAATATCAAAGTTTTGTCTTTTTTTGATTAAGAATGGATTACTCTTTTCTCTTCATAAGAATTAAGCGTATTAGAAGTTGCGGATTACAATCTTCAAAATTAATATTATTCTTGGTATATTTTCTTTGTTTTCAAGTCTTTTCTTCTATTTGTCTTAAGTAATATTAAATATCTTTTCTTTTTTAAGTGTTATCATAGCAAAGCTTCTTGAAATGAAAAGTTCAATGGCATAAATCTAAGAACAATTGAAAGAATTAATGCTTGCAATGCATCAACTCAATTTAATACCTCAAAGATATAGTGATGATTAGAGCTGCTTCAACATCTACATCAAATCATATTTCTTCTCTTATAGTAGAACATCCTTCTAGTGTTAAAGAACCAAGGGTTGCACTTTCCAAAAAATTTGATGGCATAAGATTCAAATTTTGAAGTTTTATTAATGAAGTATAACTTGTGATTGAATTTCAAGTCCAAAGCTATTCAACTCTAGGATCATGAATTAGATTCATTATATGATTAACCAAATTCAAGGAATATACTAGAAAAAATTGGCTAAGAATTTTATATGGCATTTCAAATTTCCAATAGGAGCTCCAATTTTATTTGTGAAGAAAAATGATGGATCATTATAGATGTATGTTGATTATTAAGGATTCAAAAAAATCACCATCAAGAATAGGTATCCATTACCTTTAATATTTTGACTTTTTAATTAATTGAATCAAGCTAAGATCTATACAAAAATAAATCTATGAAGAGCATATAAATTGATATGCATAAAAAAAGAGATAAATAGAAGACTATATTTTAAACAAGGTATAAACATTTTGAATACAATGTCATGTCTTCTGGACTTACAAATGCACCAACACCATTATAACATTTAATAAATGATATTTTTTGAGAATTTTTAGATTACTTTGTTGTCTATTATTTAGACAACATCTTAATCTATTCTAAGAACATAGAAGAATATGAACTTTATATTCATCATGTATTATAAAAATTAAAAAATATGCAACTCTATGCTAAGATAAAAAAAAGTATTTATTTCATACTACTCAAGTTAATTTCTTAGGATACATCATTTCAAATGATGGACTTATAATGGATCTTAAGAAAGTTCAAACTATTATGGATTGGAAGATGCAAAAAATGGTAAGACATGTTGAATATTTTTTGAGATTTACCAATTACTATCGGATCTTCATTAAGAACTTCTTTCATATAAACTTTGCTCCACTTACACGCTTGACTTGTAAAGACAAACTTCAATGGAATCAAGAAGCAAAAGCAGCATTTGAAGTTTTGAAGAGAGCCTTTATTTCTACATCAATCTTGTATCATGTCAACTTTTTTAAGTAATTTTTTTTATGAAAATAGATGTATTAAATTTTATTTTAAATTCCGTATTGTCATAAATGGGAATAGATGATAAACTTTATTTAATAGCTTTTTATTCAAGAAATTTTTTAATAGTCGAGATCGAGATCAATTATAAGATTCACTATAAATTTTTTTTGTAATTGTGGATTTGTTGCCATTATCTAAAAGGTGATTTTAATCCAATAATTCTTTATATCAACCATAAGAATCTTGAATACTTTATATAAATATGTGTTTTGAATCATTACTAAGCTTGTTAGGGCATATCTTTGTTAAGTTTTGATTTTAAGATCACTTGTAATCCAAAAAAAAATAAGGTTTGTGAGATTTTTTTTAGATGTTTTTATCTTGTATCAAAAGAAGAAAATATATCTTTTGATCAACAAAATACGATTTTCTTGAAGCAAAAGTATTTTCATCTTTAAGCAATAAAACCAATAATGACTGTTAATTCAATCCTTGTGAATTAAATTCAATCAAGTATGTCCTCTAATCTTCTTGTTCATGATATCAAGAATCCTTCTTCTAAGTTTTATAATGATTCTAAGTTCAAGTTCAAAAACAACCTATTCTATTTTAAAAGATGCCTATATATTCTATAAAAAAAAGAATATTTACGTATTCTTTAAGTACATCATGACTTTTTACCGATCAAACATTTTAGATACAATAAGACTTTAAAACTTATATCCATAGATTTTTGGTGGCTACAAATATAAAAGGTAGTGAAAGATTTTATCTAATCATGTAACATTTATTTAAGGTCAAAAACTCCTCGTCATTGATCTTATGGACTTTTTCAACCATTATCCATTTCAGAACAATCATGGTCTTCTATTCCTATGGATTTTATTACTAATCTTCTAATCTCAAGTTCTTATGACTTTATATTTGTGATAGTAGATCATTTCACTAAAATGACACATTTTGTACTATGTATAAAAGCTATTACAAGTAAAAAAATAGTCAAGCTTTTCTTTGAGAATATCTATCGCTATTATGGATTGTATAAGGATATTATATTGGATAGAGGAACTCAGTTTATATCAAGATATTAAAAAATATTTTTTAAGATTTTAAAAGTAGATATAAAACTATCTTTGGCTTTCTATCCTCAAACTGATAGACAAACATAGGGTGTAAATCAAATTTTAGAGTAGTATTTCAGTTGAACCATCAATTACAAATAAGATGATCAGACAACTCTTTTGCCATGAGTAGAGTTTGCTTGTAATAACATTGTATATTCTTTTATATAACAATCATTTTTTTTACTAATTATGGTTATTATCCACAACTTGATACTTTTAACTTTTCAAAAGTTGATAATCTTATGACAAAAGATTTAGTAAATTATTTATTTAAGCTACATATAATAATGAAGGTACAACTAAAAAAGGCTCAAGAACAATCAAAGAGCAATGCGGATACTCATTGCAAGCAACAATCTTATTTCTACATTGATAATAAGGTATAATTATTTCGTCATAATATTAAAACTATTCACTCTTGTGACAAGTTGGATTATCATAGACTTGAACTATTTTTTATTTATGAATAAGTCAATTGAGTCGCTTGTTGATTACATCTATCAAAGTCTATGAAAATCTATGCCATATTTCACATGTCTTTGTTAGAACCATATAAGAAAATAAATATCCCAAAAAAAGATAAATACCACCGCCTTCTATAAAAGTGGATAATAATCAAGAATTTGAGGTGGAAGAATTCTTACACTCAAGATAACACCAATATAGGGTTGAATATCTAATTCATTGGCATAGATATGATATTAGCAAATACACATGAGAGGTAGCAAAAAAATCTTATAAATGCAGTGGAGAAGGTCAAAGCTTTTCATCTACAATATCCATCAAAATCAAGATGAATATAACAAATTTTATAACTTAGTTTAGTTAATTTTATAACTAAGTTATAAAAACTTAGTTTAGGAAAGATTGCATTTTTTTTTTATCTTTCTTTGTAATTTTTGTGTAATTATGACTCTAAGAAGATAGAGAACTAACAGCCGACGGATTCAACTTAAGAGCCATCATTTATTGACTTAACAGATAGGATATTGTAATTATCACAATCTTCAAGACAATGTAATAGAGATGAAGATTTTCAAGAATGACATGTTTTTCATTGAATAAATGGCAAGATACAATGCATTTGATATGATGACTTAAAAAGAAACTCTCAATTTTTGGTGATTTTATTAAAAATAAGAATGACTCTTGATGGTATTACAAATATTTTATTTGAAAGAAGTTACAAAAGTTTCAACAATAATCAAATAATAGGGTGGTCTTCATGCCTTAAAATAGGATATTATCAATAATTAAGAGGATCTATCAAGTACTTTTGAAAGAAATAAAGATCATAATTGCAACTATGTTGCAACTACATTGTAAATATAATTTGCCATATCTTAGACTTTTTCAACATGTGATCACCATTTTTGTGTTGTGATACGATTCTATAATGAAAATATGACTAAAAATTATTTTTTAATTAATATTCTATTATATTAGTTCAACAAGAATTCAAAATATTATAATAAGACTTTTATAAAAGCCTCTTAGCCTATTTTCTTGTCTTCATAGCAAATAGATAAATGTTTGTTAGTAATTTTACCTTCTCGGCTATAAAAACTCTTTAATTGCCTTAAAAAGGCCATAAATTATTAAAATTAGGATAAAAAAGATAAATGTTTGATATGTTTGATATTAGGGTTAAGTTGATTGGACTAAAATAATCTTTAGGATAGATTTTATTGATACTCAAGGATCGACCATTTGTAAGATAGGATCGAAATTAGACCTTTGGTCACTAAAATGACCACCAAGGGAAAATTAGAGATTCATTTGAAGATCAAAGATTAAATTTTGAGAGTTAGCTTCAAGCTATTTGTAGAAGCATAAGGATAGTTTTTGTTGGATTTTTGAGGACTTAGAAATTGTTGTTCAAAATCAGGATTTATATTGGTGATTTGGATTTTATATAATATAATTAGAGCTAGCAATTTTGGCTAATTCGTATAATTGGTATAATATCTATAGTTTAAAAATCAATGTTTTTTGGATTATTGGGTGTACTAAGTGTATACAAAATTTTGTAATAATCTAATGGTGTAGTTTAAACATATCTAGTTTTTAGCACAAGAGGGTTTCAGAAGTTGGTAGTTTGAGGTTGGATAGGATTTTTGTCATATCTAAAGATCTACTAGTCGGATCAAGGTAAAATTTGGCATGGTATTAAAGGACTTAAAGATCAAGCTACACACCAATTTTGAGTCAAAGTTAATAGTTTAAGAAGGAGAAATCACTATTGGGATTTTTACTTCATTTTTCAAGTTGGCGGCTGAGTGATATCAATGCAATTTTTGGAGGTTTTTTTACAATCTGTAAGTTGGATGGGGCTAAAAATTCTTAAGCATATAGAAGACTTACTTTGATAATTGCATGAAAAATTTTACATCAAGAGGATAGTGAGATTAGAAGTTATAGCTTGTTAAAGCTCACTGATTATGATTGGGGCTTATAAGAAAAATCTAAATTGCTTAAATATGAAAGTAACAAGGTAATTGGGATTTATGTATGATTAAAGCTACTAAAAAGAGTGTTTTTTTATCACTTTTGAATTGAAATTCGGATTATATTCTTCTCATATGGATGAAACCTATTAGGATTTCTCGGATACTTGTGAAGCACAACCTCACCTTCCTTAGCTAAGTGCTCGATGCATTCCTAAACAAGACAACACGTAATACGACATCACTCCTCATGGAACTTGTCTCTAGAAGAAGAGATAATGTAACTAATATATATATCTACTATAATAGTTACTTAAATAATATGAATAGATAGAAGTAAATAAAAATAAATTAATTTCATAATATCTTCCAAAGAAACTAATTAAAAGCTTGTTGGACATTGTTTTGATTTTTATATGTAATTGTAATTAATTGATATGTTAGATACTTTGTGAACAAGCTAATCACATATCACATATCTTGATAGCTTGTAGAATAAAAAAAACTATGTGGCGTCTATACAAAAAACTTGCCTTTCAAGTTAAGATATGTGTCATGCAAAGTCAATACTTTTTTGGAGGTCCTACAAAACGTCACCACATAGATCTTAGAATGATAATATATATAAAGGCAAGAGTGAAGCCTTCTTAATTCTTGTGAATTCCTCTCTTATTTCTATTTTAATTTTAAGAATTTCTAGTTTCCTTTTCTTTTGATAATAATCATTCCAATTTCTTTTTTAATACATATACTACTCTATTTCTATTTTGTCATATTTCTTTGAAAGAGTCTCACTTGTTTATTTATTTTCATTGAGTTCTTGTCTTTGACAAGTATATATGATAGTTGATTATAATCTTTATTGTAAAGATATAAATTTGGTTTTTATTACCATTTTTTATTATTTTTTAAAATATAATTATAAGCACTTCAAAAAATAAATTTAATTTATATATGGATTAGAAATTCTTTTCTATCAAAGATACAAATTAAAAAAGATCAATTTTAGATAAAAATATACTTATAAATCTAACTTGAGTAAATCCATCAATATATTGAAAAAGATACATTCGTAGAGAGATGTTGATTTTTTGTAGAAATCTTCAAAATTTTAGTTTTGTTCCATCAAACTTCTCTAGCATATTAATTCTTGTGTCTTATATAGTTGTAGTAGTAAGACTTCTCAAATTTAATTGTAAGATTAATCTAAGAATTTTTTTTAATTATACAATATCTTAAACTAAACATTAAATTTCATTGTTGACTTCTTTAATAGGCATGCAAATAATACTTATATGGTTGATATTGATAATACTTGAAATTTCTATCTTTAAAGTATTGATAAACTTATAAAGATCTACAATAGTTGTAAATTGATTCTTATTTAAACTAAGAGTAGCATCCATAATTTTTCATTCCATCTCTATATCAAACAAATTTAATAAATTCAAAAGTCAAATTAAAGGAAGGTAATCTATAATATCTAAATTAAATAATTTTTTTTAAAAAATATTATTTATTTTTTAAGATAAAAATTAATATTAAAAAATAAAAAATATTAATTTAAAAATAGATAGTCTACTATTTTTTAAATACAATAAAAAAATAAGTTAATCTATTCATTTTTAGAATAAAATAAGAATAGTAAATTAATATTCTTATCAAATTGTCAAAAGAAATGAATTATAAAGAATCAAAGTATCAATATTTTCTTTTGTGATTAAAACAAAATAAAAAATTATTCAAATATGATAAACTATCAATACTATATTGTCATTATGGTTAGTTGAATCTTAAAAAAGGTTACATCTTTTGCTTCAAATTATATCAAAGAACCATATTAAGTAGAAATAATAGATTAATTCTAAATATTTGAGTAACTATAAACATAATTCTTGAATTTATTTTTTTATATGTTTTAATGTTAGAACTATATTATTTTTTTGCTAATTTTTTTTTGTGACTTTTAAGATTATTGTAATATTTTATTTTAGAAAGAAAGATCTTCAACTACACAAATCTTTCTTCAATTATAATAAAGATATTTAATATTATATACAATAAATATTTTAATTATCTATCTTTATTTCTTACATTGATTTACAAATAGATACAATTGCCAATATCACAAATTTGAAAATAATTAAAATTATTTTAATTAAGAAAAAAAAATTAAAAATAATATTCTAGTCAATTTCTTATTTAATTATAAATATATAGTTTTTAATTACATGGTGTAAAAAAGAAAAAAGAAAAAAGAAAAAAATATAATATCTTATTTTTATAAAAAAACATGTAAAAAAATGATGCTTCAACTCCACAAAATATAAGTCTACAATCATGAAAGTTGATCTTGTACACCTATTATGAACATACATATTTACTTTAATATTTACTTATATGATTAAGTAAAAGTAAATAAAAATAGATTTTTTTCATAATATTTTTTTGAGAAGCTCATTCAAAGTTTTATAGATATTATTTTGACTTTACATGTATTTATAGTTGATTGATAGGTTAGAAATTGAAACAAAAAGTTAACCAAGTGTTGGTAGGTAGCGGAAGAAGCTAACTATTTGTCAAGGACATAAACTGGAAGAAGATGCATAAACTTGGAAAATTTGTGTCAAAAGAAAAGTAAAAAAATAGAAATAAAGTAGTATATATATTAAAAGAAAATTAGAATGACTATTACCAAATGACAAAGAAACTAGAGACTCTTGAATCTAGACTAGAAATAAGAAAGGAGTTGATAAGAGTGAAGAAGGCTTTACTCTTGCATCTATATATATTATCTAACTAGGAGTTATGTGACAATGTTCTATATGACCTCTAATATATGTTGATTTTGTAGGACACATGCCTTAGTTTACAAAGCAAGTTTTTTATGTGTAAGCCATATAGTTAGCTTGTTCTTCAAGCTACCAATATGTGTGATAGATAGCCAACTTGTTGACGATGTTTTTAACCTAAAAATCAATTATAGACACCTATAAAGTCAAAGCAATGTCTATGAAGCTTCTATAGAAGTTATTATGGAATAAACCTACTTTTATCTACTTTTGTCTAATCATATAGGTAATTATTGATTTACATGTGTATGTATGTGATATTATCTCTCCTTCTAGTAACAAATTCCATTAGAAGCGATATCAAAGTAGAGAGAGTTTGCCTCAAGAAAGCACTGAACTTCTGGTTGCCACTAAATGCTCAATCAAGTCTAAGATATAAAAGTACCAAGTTTATATATATAAAATTTTTTCTTTTAGGAAAATTACATCAATATATAAGCCCAAGTATCTACAAAATACCCAAATGTATGATAAAGTATCTTAAAACCTTGTATATCCTTATGAGAAATATTTCTCGAACTTGAACAGCTCATATCTCATGATCGAACTGTCCAAACAATCTAAAATTTTACCTAAAATATTGATATACTTTAAAAAACTATCACAAAAAATTTCAACTACAAATTCATTACGGATCTTGAGATATCACCAAAATCCTAACAATAGCTTTAAACCCTAGCTTACATACACCTACATGCTATTTTCTTTATATCTCACAAATTAAGCATTCAAATACTACAAAATTTATATATATAGGTTCTTAATACAATAATCTACCTTTTTCAAAAGGTTTTAGCTAAAAATTTGTCCAGAAACTTTAGATATGGCTCCAACCATTACTATCAACAAAATAACTCACTTACCACCTTGGAATTACATGTACTATCTTCAATGCCCTATAACTTCTCCATACTAAACATTTAAGTCTTATCATTTTTTTAAATTCTATAATCAAAAAAGTTAAAACTCAAAATAAAGTTTCTTAAATCTACTCTCATTAAATTAATCTATTACCAATCTAACACATATCAAGACTTATGAACATATTATATGTTCTAATTAATTTTTACATATTATAAGCATTTACAGTATGACAACGGTCTTCATATGTTGACAAAATCTAAGATGCGACAAATTATATTTGTCATATACTTTGATCTTTGTTCTCTTTAAAGATAGTTGATAGGTCCTCTCAACCATCGATAGTGTTTCATACCAGAGCGAGAAGATCACTCTATTATTTGGTCGTTGTTGAGGCTTTTATAACTTCTTTCAAATAAAATATTTGGAATACCATCAAGAATTGTTCCTACCTCTAATAAAATCACCAAACATTGGGAGTCTCTTACAAAGTCATGATACCAAGCACGTTCTATCTTGTAATCTATTTGAGAAAGGACATGTCATTCTTGAGGATCTTCATCTTAATTTTGTCGTCTTGAAGATTGTAGCAATTACAATGTCTCATCTAGTAAGTCTACAAATAAAGGTCTTTAGTTGAATCTATTGGTTGTTGGTTCTCCATCTCCTTAGCATTACAAATATACAAAAGCTACAACAAAAGATAGAAGGTAGAATGTAATCTAAATTCAATCAAGCTTAGATCTACACAAAAACAGATCTTTGATAATCAACTCACATCCACAATGATTCATTTTTTTTCTTTACAAATAGAATTGGAGTTCCTGCTAGAGATTTGAAATGGCATATGAAGTTCTTCACTAGATTTTTTTCAATATATTCCTTGAATTCGGTCAACTCATTTTGTGATAAATTGTAGATTGGTCCAAATGGCAGTTGTGCTCTTTCTTGAAGGTCAATTGAACAGTCATAGGGATAATATTTTGGAAGAGTATATGTATTCTTTTTTTCAAATATATCTTGAAAATCTTGATATTGGCTTGAAATAATGCTTGAAGTCTTTACACCATTAGAAATAGATGTGGCATAAATGACACAAGATGATCTTTTCTTTGCAACATATAAGAAAGCTCTTGTACCTACAAACATAGGTTTAATTATACTAGACTTGTGATTTTCTAATTAATTAATTATACTCTTAATTATATTTTTAGAAAAGTCAAGAGTACAAGAAATCCAATCTACTAAAAGGTTGTATTTTTTTAACCACAATAATCTTAAAATGATTGGATTAGAAGGAGATCTAATGATATTAAATATCACAAAGCTATTATGACTATTTTTTATTATTTCTATGGGAAGGGTTTCATGGATAACATGTCCAGATGACAATACGCAACTATCTATGACTTCTACGTGAATAAGTTTAGTTTTCCTTATAAAAGATATGTTAAGTCTTTTAGCTAATTCTTCATTTAAGAAATATGTTGAGGCTCTTAAATCTAACAATGCAAAGGCTTTATAATGTATAGGCCCTAAATTAATATTTAATGTAAAACAAAGAGAGGGTTCTAAGGAGAGAATAAGACCTTCATTAGGTATTGCCATTGAATTATAATAATGTTGAGGCACACTTGTCCAATTCTCAGATCAAAATTCAAAAAGTCAATTATCACACTTCACACCAAAGTCAATTGCTTGACTCAATGTTTGAGGATTAGGTAAGTTGAACATCAATTTCTTTACCTCATATTGTAATCCATAGAGAAATTGGCTAATTACTATAGCATCATTCTACTTGATATCAGTTGTAAGTTGTCAAAATTATAAAGCATATAATATTATAGAGCAATTACCTTGTCATAAAATTTGGATCTTATTGGTTATAAAATGAATTATATCATGTTTTTCATACATGGATCAAAATTCTATTAAAAAATCCTCCAAATTATCCAATATTAAATCTTATTGTTCAAGAAAAGATGAAAATCATGATGATGTTGAACATAAAAGAAGTATATCAATGAATCTAATTTGTGATCCCGGAGTTGGATAGCTTTGGAGTTGAAATTCAATCACAAGTTGTACTTGATTGATAAATTTTTAAAACTTGGATCTTATACCATCAAACTTCTCAAGCAAAGAAAGTCTTGGTTCTCTAATATCAGAAGGATGTTCCACCAAAGAAAATAGGTATGATTGGATGCAGATGTTGAAGCACCTCCAATCACATCTATATCTTCACTTCGTGCTATTCTTGTTGTTCCTAGTAGTAATAAACTGAGTTGATGTATTGCAAGCATTAACTCTCTTAATTGCTCTTTCATTTGTATCATTGCATTTTTCATTTCAAGAACCTCTACCATGATAATACTTAAAAAATAAAAATCTAATATTACTCAAGACAAGTAGAAGAGGAGACTTGAAAATAAATAAGATACAAAAAATAATATTAGTTTAGAAAAGGGTAATACACAACTTCTAATACACTTATGTCTTATAAAAAAAAAGATAATCCTTTGTTAATTAAGAGAAGACAAAGCTTTAATATTATAAGTGTACTCTTGTCAATTTGTCAAAGACATAAACTCGAAGAAGATGCATAAATTTGAAAAAAAATTATCAAAAGAAAAGTAAAAAAATAGAAATAAAGTAGTATATATATTAAAAGAAAATTAGAATGGCTATTACCAAATGATAAGAAAACTAGAGATTCTTAAATCTAGACTAGAAGTAAGAAAAGAGTTGACAAGAGTGAAGAAGGCTTCACTCTTGCCTCTATATATACTATCTAACTAAGAGCTATGTGGTAATATTCTATAGGACCTCTAATATATGTTGACTTTATAGGATATATGCCTTAGCTTACAAAGCAAGTTTTTTATGTGTAAGCGACAAAGTTAACTTGTTCTTCAAGCTATCAATATGTATGGTACATGGCCAACTTGTTGATGATGTTTTTAGCCTAAAAATCAATTATAGACACTTGTAAAGTCAAAGTAATGTTTAGGGAGCTTTAATAGAAATTATTATGGTAATAACTTATTTTTATCTATCTATATAAGTAATTATTGATTTACATGTGTATGTTTGTCATACTATTTGGCATACATATAGAAAACTTGTCTTGCAAAGTCAATACATTTTGGAGGTTCTATAGAATATTACTGTGTAGTTTTTAATTAAAAATATATATAGAGGTAAGAGTGAAGCCTTCTTCATTCTTATTAAGGTTTTTTTTAGTCTTTAGACTTATTTCGAGACTTTTTAGTCTTCTTGTCATTAACAATAGTCATTTGTCAAGGATATGAATCTCGAAGAAAGAGAATCCTCTATATACTCTTCTATCATTGAAGAGAACTAAAAAGTCACTTAAAAGATGATGTAATATTAACTAGAATGGCTATTGCCAAAAACAAGAAGACTAGAAAGTCTTGAGATAAGACTAAGATTAGAAAGGCATTGACAAGAGTGGATAAGGCTTCACTCTTGCCTCCATATATACTATCTAACTAAGAGCTACATGGCGATGTCCTATAGGACCTCCAACATGTGTTGACTTTTCTAGCCACATGTCTTATCTTACAAGGCAAGTTATCTATGTATGCACCACGTAGTTGGCTTGTTCCTTAAGTTACTACACGGAAATAACTTGTTCCATAAGCTACCAATACATGGTTAGCTTTTTGACCAAGTTTCTAACCTATAAACACATCTTAAGTCAAAACCGAGTCTATAAAGCTTCTAAGAAGCTACTTTAGAAGATTTTATGAAATTATTCTATATTTATTTACTTCTATTTAAATATATAAGTAACTATTGAGGTAAATGTATATGTTTGTGATACCATTCTAGATTAATACTATATCATCTTTGAATGACTTTCTAGTTCTTTTGAATAACAAAATATTGTATTAAGGATTTTTTTCTTCTAGATTCATATCCTTGATAGTTTGACAAGAGTGTTAATTTATTGTTTTTATCTTGTTTTAGAAGTGAGTGGATTATCCCACTTTTATTGTTGTATTTTGAAGCTTATGGATTATCCACCTTCAAATAAATTATTGAATTTTCTAACATCATTTTTTTTCTTTAAAAAAAATAAATTACCTTTCTTTTTAGAAATTTTCATTAGATATTAGAGCTTATAGATTATTTTCTTCTAATTTGACTTATGGATTTTTTTGAGTTGTCTATAATAGAAAAAAGTTTGGATACTACTCTTAACATAAGTGAGAATAGATTTGTAATTATTATAGATCTTTATGAACATATTAATATTCTAAGAATAGAAATCTTATATATTTCTAATTTAAAGCATGGAGGTACTATTCCTATATCTATAGAAGAAGTTTAAAGTCTACATAAAGAAGTTGTACAGTTGAAAGAAGCAAGTAGATTAACTTTACAACCAAATCCAAAAAGTTTTGCTTCTACAAGTATGATAAGGACAAAGATTAGTATGCTTGAGAAGTTTGATGGAATAAGATCAAAATTTCAAGGATTTTTGCAACAAATCAAGCTCTATTTAAAATTGCATGTCTTCTAATATCCTAATAGATTTACTCAAGTTGGATTCATAGGTACACTTCTATTAAGAAGTGCTATGTCTTGGTTTATATCTTTAATAAAAAAAGATTTGTAACTCTTTTATGATTTGAATTCATTCCTAAAAGTGTTTACGGCCACATTTGGAGAAAGTAATCAAGAAAGAATAGCATAAACTAAGCTCTTATTTTTATGGCAAGAATCACAATCAACTATCATATATGTTGCTAAATTTCAAAACCTTGCTTGTGATGTGGACTGAAATAACAAAGCCCTCATTAGTCAATTTTGATATGAATTGAAGAATAATATCAAAGATTTGTCATTGATAATATTTAAGATATATTCTTTAAAATAATTTATTTTTTAAGCCATTATATATAATAATTTATTATTTGAAAGATATCAAGAACAAAGACTTGGCTAGAGAGGATTAAGTCAAATAATGATAGCAAATCCCAAGTTTTAAAAATTTTATTCATCAAGGTCAAAACCAATGCAAATTGACAAAGTATGTTTTAAATTTTTCATGAAGCAAAAAAATACTCAATAATATTATGAAGACTTATACTTATATTGTGGAGAAGCTAAATACATTTTTCAACATTATCCAAAGAAAAAACTTAACCACAAAATAAGAAGCATAGTTGCCAAAAAAGACAATATGTCAAAAAATAAGTTTCTCTAGTTACAATAGGGATTGTGTAGTTAGAATCTTACATAACTCCTAATAAAGGTCTTATTCATTCCTCAGACCTCTTACTTTATTTTACAATAGAAGTTTATTTAAGACCAAAAAATCACATCTTAGCTTTGTTAGATTTAAGAACCTCAATCTATTTTATAAACAAAGATTTTGTCAAAAAATAAGAAATATTGTTAGTCAAGAAAACTAAACCCATACATGTAGAAGTCATTTTTTTTTCTTCTAAAGATGTTATGCATGAGATTGTTCCTTTAGATATAATAATTAAAGATCGTAATATCATAGTATTATTTAATATAATAAGATCTCTATCAAATCTTATTATTTTAGAATTATTTTGGTTTAAAAAGTATAATCCTCAAATAGATTGGATTTCTTATAATCTTAATATTTTTAATAATTTAATCCAAAATTTTATTAGTCAAATAGAAATATATAAGTCTAATACATTCAAACTTTTATTAGTAGGTGCAAGAGCTTTCATGCATGCTACAAAATAAAGGTCATCTTTTGTTATATTTGCCAAGCCCATTTTTGATGGTAAAAAGAAGTCAAGTAATATTCTTAGTTGGTATTAAGATTTCTAAGAAGTTTTTGAAAAAAGAATGCAAATATTCTTTTAGAGCATTATCTTTATGATTGTTCCATCGATCTTTAAGAAGCAGCTCAACCACCATTTGGACCAATCTATAGCCTATTATAAAAACAAGTTTGTTGCACTTAAGGAATACATTGATGAGAATTTGGCTAAAAATTTCATATATGATTCTAAATTTCCAACCGAGACTTCTATTTTATTTGTGAAGAAAAAAGATGGATCTTTGCAAAATGTATGGACTATCAAGAATTCAATAAGATCACCATCAAAAATAGGTATCTTCTACCTTTAATTTAAAGACTTCTTCATCAACTCAATCAAACAAAGATTTATACAAAAATAGATCTGTAAAAAATATATTATTTAGTACTCATTAAATTTAGTATCTATCGTAGACTTAGACCTTTTTCTATTTGTGAATAAATCAATCATGTTGCTTATTGATTATATCTACTAGAGTCTATGAAGATCTACTTTTTATTTCATATATCTCTTCTTAAGCCATATAAGACAATGAATATCTCAAGAAGAAGACAAATGCCACCTCTTCCTATAGAAGTAGATAATAATCAAGAGTTTAAGGTAGAAGAAGTCTTAGATTTAAAGTGATGCCAAAAAAGGTTAGAATATCTTGTTCATTGGTGCAGATATGTTATTAGTAAATGCATGTGGAAGCTAGCAAAGAATCTTGCAAATATAGCAAAGAGAGTTGACGCTTTTTATTGAGGACATCCATCAAAACCAAGATAAAAATAACAAATCTTTACTATAAAAGAAATAAGTTCCAAAAAAAATAGCATTCTACCTTTTATTCTTCTTTGTAGCTTTTATGTATTTGTCATGTTAAAGAGATAGAGAAGGAATAACCAATATATTCAACTTAAATGCTTTCATTTGCTAACTTACCAAACGAGACATTACAATTGTCACAACCTTCAAGATGACATAATCAAGATGAAAATCCTCAAGTTTAGCATATCCTTCTTTGAATACATAGCAAAATACCATATGTTTGATATCACAACTTTATAAGAGACTTCTGATGTTTGGTGATTTTATTAAAAGTAGGAACAATTCCTGGTAATATTTCAAATATTTTATTTAAATAAAGTCATGATAGCCTCAACAATGACCAAAAAATAGGGTGGTCTTTTTGCTATGATATGGAATATTATTGTTGACTAAGAGGACCTATCAACTATCTTCAAAGAGAACAAATATCAGAGTATGTGCCAAACACAATTTTCAACATCTTAGATTTCTTCAACATATGAAGACCGCTTCTTGTAGAACTCATTCCTGGAACAGGGGATAGTGTCTCGGATATACATATTTATTCTAATATTTACCTGTATGATTAAGTAGAAATAAATAAAAATAGATTTATTTCATATTATTTTCTTGAAAAGCTTGTAAGAAGCTTCATAGATACTACTTTGACTTTATATGTGTTTGTAATTAATTAGTAAGCTAGAAACTTTGTCAACAAGTTAACTACACATTGATAGTTTATGAAGCAAGTTAACTATGTGGCATACATATAGAAAACTTGCCTTGCAAGTTGAGATATATGTCTTATAAAGTCAACACGTTTTGGAGGTCCTATAAGATATTATTAGGTAGTTATTTAATTAAAAGTATATATGGAGGCAAGAGTGAACTCTTCTTCACTCATATCAATGTCTTTTTAGTCTTTAGTCTTGTTTCAAGACTTTTTAGTCTTCTTGTCTTTGGCAATAGCCATTCTAATTCAATACCATATCATCTTTGAATGACTTTTTAGTTCTTTTAAGTGACATTAGAATTTATTAAGGATTTATTTCTTCAAGATTCATGTCTTTGACAATACCTCTATGTCCTACAATGTTGTATAAGTACAAACTATTGAAAATATTTTAAATATTTTTATTTTTATTACTATCATAGTTTAATAAAAAATTATGATTTTTAAATGACTTTACAAGTATTTTATATAAAATTTTAATTTAGATGAAAATAATTTATTTTATTAAAAAAATAGATAAAAATAACTTAAAATTTAAAAACAACATCATTTGATCATTTAATAAATATTATTTATTAATTAGCTAATTAATTTGGATAAAATAATATCTACTATCAAAAAGGTTGTATGAAATTAGTGATTTTTATTTTTTATTACTTTGGATATTTATTTGAATTTAAAAAACCTTTTTATAAGTTGAAAAAGAAAATAATAGGTAAAGATATTTATTGTTTAAGTTTAACTTGTATTGAAAAACCGATCCATTTTATTTTAATTTATATTTTATGTTTATGATTTTAATGGTGTAATGTTAAATCACAGAATACAAAATCCAAAATTATCAATATGTCAATGCGGTAGCTCAAGGTAGTGACACTATGAAATCCTCATGATTTGCCATTCCGATCCCTCGGTCATAGGAGCACAGGTATGAAGGCCCACTGAAGCCACTGACACGGAGAAGGGAATGAATAGACAGGCATGTGAGCACGCAGCAGTAGGGCCGTAGAGATGGAGCAATCTCAGCCGTCGATTAGAGGAAGACGGCGGAGAAGGGCGAAGGGAAGCCAAAGTGGAAATGTGCCGCGTTTAGAAGGGGGTGTGAAGCGCTCGTGCAAAGGAAGCGACGCCATGTCCGCCATAGCCAGTCAGGAATAGAGAGAAGCTCGTCATAGAGAACAGGCATAGACAGACATCAACTGTAAGTTAGTGAGATCTCGACGTTTTTATACATCGCTACTTCGCCTCTCCAGGGCCACTCTTTCCAGTTAGCTCCCTCGCCGACTCGGACGAGGACCGCAGCCACACACAGTTCAGGTTTCGTAGCCGAGGGATCGTTATGCAAGCAGCCCCTGCGACGGTGCTACCCCCTCCGTATTCTGCTGGAATGCAAGCAGCGTCGCCTCAACAGCAGCAGCAGCAGCAGGTCTACCCCCAGCCAGTGTTGACGCAGCATCAACTACCACCGCAGCAGGTTCAGATTCCAATGCAGGACGGCTATGGAGCTGCAGTCGCGGGGAGCATCCATTCAATGCTGCTTGCTCACGGCCTCAACCACAGTGCGGTCTCCTTGTCTGGTCAGAAGCGAGATAGTTCTGGTGCTCCTGTGCACGGCGGCCGCGGTGCGTATTTGCCTCTTACTGTGTTCAGTGATCATGTGTAGGTGTGTCGAATCATGTTGTCCTCGGGCCTGACCGTCTCATGTGACCCCTAGAGTAGTAACAAGTTCGTTTTCTTATGAGTTTGTTTATTCATCTGTTTCCTTATTTGTATATTTATTTTTTCTTTAAAATACGTCGCAGCCCAGTTGCTCTCAATCTCGAGCTGTTACTTGATTCGTTTCAGAGCCTGATATTGCTGAGACAGTAGTGTTGTTCCTTGATGCGTTAAGCTCTGTATGTCTTCGTGGATGCTCCTGACGGGCATACCATTCGATTAAGCTGAGCAACGATTCTTAAGTATGTCCCCTAATGTACTCATTTGTTCTTGAGCAGTCTTTAGATGTATTTATACTTAAGGTTGTTCACGCTGACGCGTACTATCCTTACCACCTCCTACATAGTTGAGAGGCGCCCGAATCACCTAGTTGAGGGTACTGTGTGCGTGTGCTGATGTGTGTGTATGTTAAGACACACATACTACATCCTCACTTCCGTCGAATCTTTACACTGGAGCAGCCTTTTTTGAGCTATAAGTTTGAAACTCCATGCAGATTATATCGTCGCTATTGCATTAAGCCCTAGGACTGACTACCGGTAGCTCAACGAGGCGAAGACTGAAAGATGACAGGGGGTCGGTCGATTGGTACATTTGTCGTTTCCGTGCTAGAGGTGCTCATGATAAATTAGGGTATGAATGTAAAAGCATGTAGTGGGAAAAGTTTTCTCTGAAACTTTTGGTCCAAGGTGAAGCCCTAATAGAAAGTTGGAAATAGACAACCTGGATACCATTACGAGTCTTATTGTTTTAAATTGTAAAGTGAGTTTGAGTTTTAATTCGGGGTTTCTTTCTGAAGGAAACTTGCGCGATTCCATTTCCATCCTTAAGACTTCACGTTTTACGTTGTCGTGTTTTTGTTTTCTAGCCTGTCATCACCTAAGCTTCAATGATTTGTACCTGAGCAGTTTACGTCTCGGATCTTTCCCTTTCGTTGTGATTACGTATGGTAGTCAACCTAGAAACCTATGGACGATACCGCTTATTTATCATAAGATTCCTAAGATATCCAGAGCATAGTCATGGCTCACCGTAGTTTCAGACTAAGGTCTTAACTTACATGCTAAACTTCACCTCATTGTCATGTGTCTGCGGTATCTGATTGGCGAGTCAGGCTTGAAACTAAGTTTGAGGTCAGTTATGCTGAACTGTGCTGTTATTGCAGATACGACCGATGGTTCTTTTGTGAAACTTTTTGTTGGGTCTGTGCCCCGAACAATTACGGAAGATGAGGTTAGTCTTGCCACATTACGCAGTCTTCCTGCATTAGACGTTTTCTATTACAACTCAATTTTTTTTACAAGTATATGTCAGTGTTTAACCACACTTCTACTGTGCCATATTTTTTTTGATGTGCAATTTGTCCTTTTAATTTTAAATTTTTTCTTGTTTAAATACTAACATAGCTTTGTTACAGGTGCGACCAATGTTTGCTGAGCACGGAAACGTACTTGAAGTTGCCATAATCAAGGACAAAAGAACAGGAAATCAACAAGGTGCTTCTTGTGTCGTCACTTCATGCTTATGGTTATATACATGTTTGCAGTTCAAAGTTTTTAAAACTATCGTCGCGTATCTCACTACCGGTGCACACATGGTAAGGATGTGCACCACATTTCTTCGCCTCACTCATCGTCACCTTTGCGGTTTTATTTTAGATGTTGTTAGACTTCGACAAGTGGGAGTGATTGAGAGAAGAGTCATTGATGGTATTAGTTGTAGGGATCGAGGAAGTAAGGTTAGAACCAACGTGGTTCGAATTCTGTGCAAGATCCATCGTACTTCAGGTTCTTTAACTGAGGAAAACTTTATTCTTCATAATATTGGTTCAATCATTATCAATGAAATTCCGTTTGTCTCAAGTCATTCTCACATGAATGTAGAGGTTTGTATGACTTGCTGTGGCTGGTTAAATAATGGTTTGAAGAATTGTTCTGTAGATTTCTGTTTTGTTGCTGGTTTTTTCTGAAAACCTTTTTTGTTTGGTAGCTGCTGTGTATACACATGTGTTGGTATTATCGTCAGTGAACCTTATCAGTAGTGCTGTGGTTATGAAATGCCAACCTTTGAACATAGTTCCTTGTAGGATTGTTGCTTATGATTAGCGTGAATAGCCTGCATGTGATGGTTGGTGGAATATCCTGAATGTGCTGTGATGGTTATGGAGCGCAATGATTTTAGCGGTGCTACTAACCAGTCATTCTTATTGAGGGTTTTATTCTACCCCAAAAAAATTGTCCACAGATGACTGCTACGTGAGGCCCTTGCGGCGATTGCCTCTGCCTAGACTTTAGCTTTTCATTCGGTAGAGGATTCACTACACACGAACAAGACATCATGTGCAGAATGTTTCTGAGCAGACATGGCCTTGGTTCAGATTTATGAAAGGTGCCAGGTGGCGCGCCTCATCATACAGGCTCAGCCAGAAAAGCTTCCGTGAGTGATTGCTCATGTGTCTTCTGACACCAGTATGTGTGCGATCTCACGCATCGCCTTCTGGCTGGTGGAGTACTCTTGTATGGGCTATGAGAATGAGTGCGATGTTGTGCCACATTTTGCATTTCACGCCAAATCTGTTCATGTTGCTCACCATGAACGATGTTGCAATCATGAGTTCATGAATGCCTTGTCATATGTGTGTAGCTAATCCGCTTAGGTGGTGTAGTTATTTCATGATAGCAATGTTGTGTATGCCATTCGCCATGGTTGTGTACAAGCCTATGAATGATTATGTAGAAATTTATGGTAGAGTCATTGGTTGCATACGGTCCGGGAATGATTGTGTAGATGGTCTGGAAGACTCGCTCCTGAACAGTGTCTGCTGGTGTTCAGTTGACGGAATATTTGCCTTCATTAGATTTTATAAACCCTGAATGCCCTTGATCAACTGGAATTCATATACTGATTGGATGATGGATGTTGATACAGTGGATTAGATTTCTATTTTCCTCAGTTGTAGTATTTTAATGCCATTCGATTTTGATTTGGCATTTTGCAAGTTTGAACTGTAAATGTGCCGCGTCTTTTTGCCTTTGTGTGTGTTCTGGTAGTGAACCTTTGCTTGGAATGGATTTAAAAGGCATGTTGATATTCCCAGGATTTGAATACAATTGTAGTGTTTAATACGAGTCATAAGAGGCAGAGAGACCAGAATGTCTTGGAATTCGCTTTCTTGCATACGCCTCTCAATGTTTGTCTTGTATTGGTACTGGCATTACTCTCCGTCAGCTGGTTGCAATAAATTCAGTACGCTTCGGGGAGCTTGGCATCTTAACCCACCTGTGATTGTTGAGTGATGCAGGATGTTGCTTCGTTAAGTATTCTACTGTTGAGGAGGCGGAGAGAGCAATCAGGGCTCTCCATAATCAGAAAACGTTGCCTGGGGTATGGAAAACTTTGGGTGGTTATTAAACTATGTTGTTTATAGGTCTTGTCTTGCATTTTAAATTATGCTGTCGTTGAGGTGTTAAGTTGAATTCGGAAACCTTAATTCTGAGTGATGTTCTACCATCTATTTTGCTCTTATCCGCCTACTTAGTCCTCTCAAGAATGTAATGCTGATATTTGAAATTTGACAATTATTCGTCGAGGGAAATCGTCGAAGAAGAGTAACGTGGTTTCTCTTACCAGGGGGTTTCACCAGTACAAGTGCGTTATGCTGATGGAGAGCGTGAACGACTTGGTATATGATTTTTGCATTACATTTTTGCTACGAATGTGCTTGATTGTTTATACGAGTGCCTGAATTTATCGCCCCTCTACACGTGTTGATATTGTTGGCCTTCAGATTGAATAGATTTCCTATGTGTGTGTGGTTTCACCTACTTTGGGCACATAGGCACTCTTGTAAGAAGGTTATAATAGAATGCCGCAGTTTGTAACGTCTGTTTTAAAATATTGCACTGGTGTAGGGGCTGTTGAACATAAACTGTTTGTTGGTTCACTCAACAAGCAAGCCTCCGAGAAGGAAATAGAAGAGGTAAGATTTATTATTGGATTAAGCTACACACTCTTTTGGTGAATGGTATTTTTGAATAATGGGTATGGTTTTGAGATCACGGAGGTTTTTCTGATTAGTCATAACAGGAAATTCAAATCAGTCTTCAGAAGCCAGTCATAACAGCTTTTTCTGTAACAAGTTCAGAAGTCGAAGACATACTTAGTTTTAATGATCTTTTTGAATGGATATATGCTTCTGGCTGCAGCTTTTTATTCCCTATGGCCGAGTTGATGATGTCTACATCATGAGGGATGAGCAGAAGCAGAGCCGAGGTTTACCTCTGTCATCTTTGTTCTTGATTGAATATTGTACACATTTGCTACATTTGTGATGAAAGTCAGTTAGATGGTCAAGAAAATAAATTGGATGATATGAAATACAAATTATTATCATTGTTATTACTAAACTTTTTTTCCCATTTGAGGAATCGCATGAATCTTAACTGTAAATTCATAGTAACGCTAGTTTATTGGCTATTTTCTTCGATTATTGAGACCCAAATTACTTATATTTGGTTGTACTACGTTAATGCTGACTTCAATCGAATCGTGCAGGCTGTGCTTTTATTAAATATTCTCAAAGGGATCATGCCCAAGCAGCAATCAATGCTCTGAATGGAGTTCACATAATGCAAGTATGACCACGATTACGAACCAGTGCTTTTCTTTCTGACGGTTAATTTTTTTCCTCTATAGAATTGCTTAAAATCCTTCACTAGTGTGTGGCATTATTATATCTTCAATATGGTGATACATTATGTGCCCAAATTGCAGAACTAATTTTATGAAATCATCATTTAGTGATGTATTCTTTGGTTGTCTTTCGAAGGTTTTATTGAGAATACTTACAGTCCAACTTATTTAAACTGCGCAGGGTTGCGACCAGCCATTGGCTGTTCGCTTTGCTGATCCCAAGCGACCGAAGGGTGGGGATGCGAGGTATGTCTTTAGTCAGCACATGTAGAGTGCGACGCATTTATGTTCTCTTACGAGAATATCTACTGCGTACTAGTTTAGGACCTGAAGTTAAAAATTCAGCTTTTGTTAATTATGTAGAAGCTGGACATCATAGCTAACTTAGCTTCATTATGAAGTCAAGGTGCAGTTCATGCACTCATGTTTCAAGTCAATGTGGATGATAGTTTGATTTGTGTTTGCAATAAGAATATACAAGGTACTATGAACCTTGCCTGAAATTGTCCGGTTATCATTGTTCTGTTGCAGAGTTGGCGGTCCAGGTTTTGGTGGCCCAAGTTTTAGTCCTCGCCAAGGATCGCAAGGTCAACAAGTGCAAGGAGGTTTACGGTTCGTGCGAACTTACAAACTAATTCTTTAGAATGAAGTTATGCTACATTCTAATCAACTGTATTTTAATTTCTCATATTCTTCCTTCGATTACTTTTGAATAAAATTCCCTGTATTTAGGTTAATAATGCTTACGCTGAAGTTTATGTCTGGTGTTAGTTTAGGCCTATGCATTCACAAATGGGTCTTTCAGCTGGTCGGGTCCCACAATTGAGTTGGAGACCTCAAGGAGTAGTCGGTTATGGTCATCTCCAAGTAGTTCCTAGTCCATATGGGCCTAGAGGAGGACCTGTTACTGGTGTGCCGCAGATGGTAAGCTAAGCATTTTGATCTCGTCTATTTCTTCCTCACTTCGACTATATGCTCAACATCTGGTTTTCTACTAGTCAACTTTCGTGAGCTGGATCCAAGATCAATGTTGATACTCGTAGATTGTATCTAGTTAAATCTTTTAATTATGAGATAGAGATGTATGCTTGAATGACTACCTCAACCTGACAGTACCCAACCTCTTTTCCTATGATAATCAAGTGATGAGCATGTTAATGAAATATGAATTGGGTTATTGATGTTTGGTTATTACTTATCTTGCGCAGGTAAGTCAAGGAGGCTACCAACAGGCACCTCAACAAAGGCCTCAGCAACAGTACGTCCTTCAGCCTTCACAGCAACAACAGCAACCGATACAACAGATTCAGCAGCAATCTCAGGCTTACATGCCGCAACAGGTACGATTCATTTGGTATGCCTGCTAAAGATATTTGGATTGTGTGCAAAAGTTTTGTTCCTATTTGAATTATAAATGTTGAGACCGAGATTTTCTATATTGGAGAAGGTTCAAAGGCGTTAGAAGATACTAGTTTGCCGTGTGTTGATACAAATTGGGTTTTCTCTTAAGGGTCCTCCACGGCCAATAATTCAATTACAGCCAGGAGGCCAGCAGCAGTCGCAACAACCACAAATGTTGATGCAGTTGCAATCGCAACCTGCTCAGCTGCAACGACAGCAGCAGCAGCTATCTGAGCAGGTTGCACTCCAGCCAGTGGGTCAGCTACAAGCTTTGCAACCTGGGCAGCAGCACACCCAGCAGCAATTACAGCCGCAGCAGGTCCTATAAACATCAGTCTTTTTGGTTTGCATCGCATATTTTGAGACACTGAAATTTATGGTGTCTTGTTATTTCATAGTGGTCCATTTGAGTTTGTTAATTGTTGAGGCATTTGTAACAACCAAAAATACAGTTGAAACACTTACTTTCATTGCATGTAAGGTTCTTGGAAGTGGTTTTGCGGTTTCTAACTAAAAGAGTCGCTTTATCCTCTAATGTGTTTTCCCCTCAGTGATCATCAAGTACCTGACAACTTCTTGATCGATCTGCAGGTGTACCATCAAGTGCCTCAACCTCAACAGCTTCAGCAGGTAATCCACTTTGAGGAGATTGGAGAATAATATTGCTCATTTATGATAATTTTTTTTTGGTAACTATTGGCGATTTTTCTGCAAGTCCTGAGAGGGGTCTAAGTTTTTGAAACCTCGTTTTTGTGATCCTCATTTCAGTCGTGTTTTCTTTTCTATTTGTTTGCTTCCAAGGTAGTATTTGTTTGACACATTTATTGTATGGATCGCACATTTACAACCTGCTGTGGATATGATGCAGCCTGCCTATTATCTTCCTGTTCAGCATTCTCAAGCTCATGCTCCTGTGGCTGCTCCTCAACCTCCAGCCCCGCAACTCACATGTGATTGGTCGGAGCACACTTCTCCTGAAGGCTACAAGTATTATTATAACAGCACAACTAGAGAGAGCAAGGTGTGTTATTGATGTTTTCGGCTATTTTTTGTGGAAGAGTAGAATAATAATTGCTTTAAATATGAAATTTTTGGATCTTTGTGGTTACATTTGTAAATTCTCATTTAGTTGATTTACGTCTGGCATTTCATTTGATTTCTATAGTCGATAAGAGGATAAAGAATCCCTTTTTGGCAGTGTTCAGGATAAGACACTTCAATTAGTGGTTGAGCTCGTTGATTCGATTGTTCTATTTGATTTTCAATTGGTGAACTGCATAGAAAGAGCTCATAGCCGTGTGAGAACCTCTAGACTTGAAGAGGAATTTTGTTTATAATGATCTTGTTGGTTCTGTTAGTGGGAGAAACCGGAGGAGCTGAAGGCTTTTGAACAGCAACAGCAGCTGACACAAGTAACATTACCAGCAGCCACCAGCACTTCTGTATGTCTCTCCTTAAATGATCATGCCTTGTATCCACGCTCAGTCTGGTCACTTAACTAAGAATGTTAACTGTGTTTGTTAACATCAGTTAAACGTCTAGCGCATCATCACGGCAAAGGAGTGGTTAGCTCCTGCATTAGCGATGTCATAGTAATATCAGTTTACTTCGCAGCATTATTTTGATTACTTCGTGAGATAGGATGGGTTCAATTTTGTCACATAAATTCTCCTAGAACAAACAACCTACTGCTATTATACCTTAACCGTACACTCCCTGTCGTTCCATCTTTCTAGCTATGCCATTTTAAGTCCGAGATTAGTCGTCCTATTAAATTTAACTTCTGCTTTTGATGCTGTTCCACTCGCAGTAGGTACCAGGTAGACTCGTACATTATATTTTGTCCATTATTTCTCTACTTTGTGTAGTTGACTCTATTACCTAGTTTTTTTTTATACTTAAATATTTTTGATTTTTAATAGGGAATGGGCTACATGCATTCACAACCTGTCACCAATGGCTCTGCAGAACTGCCTAGGCAGCAGGTAAATTTTTATCCAACGCCTCTGATCTATCTCTGAATGTTAGCACTGTCAATATTAGTTGGGGTTTGAAGATAATTTTAGACATGTGCAGTTTTATTTTTGGAGGCCCCGTTTTTAAGTGAAGTGATCATCTGCTGAGTAGTTTCGGGGATATGGTGCTTAGGTGTTTGTGGACCATCTTTCCTAGTTCTATTTCTCTTGTGGGCGGACTTTACAATTCGTGAAAGTAGTCCTCTTCTCACTGTTTCATTGTTGACTGTATCTCCACTGCTTCATACCTCGTTATCTTGAAATTTCGCATTTAAATATCCACTGCATAAGTGAAAGACATCTGTTGGTTAACCTAATTTTTTTTAAAATTTTCTCGTCTAGGGTTGTATTTGCTGTAACAGTCCTTTTGCCTACATTCTTACTTTTCCAGCTGTATCAAAGTGTTTTTGTCACCTTGTTACAGTTGACGTGGTTTTAGTCTCTTACATAGAGGTTGACATGTACCGATATTTGGTCTCCTTCGAAGCAGATTTGAGATTCCATTCAACATCAGAGCTTACAGTGATCACATCTCTAATTTCGAAATGATCAATACTGAAATGTTTTACTTGTGCAGGAAATATCATCAATGTCAAACTGGGGGTGGAGAGGAAAAGTAGCCGGAACAGGGGACTCGGGTAAGGCTTTTGGGCCATTTCTTTGGCATTGCATCTTTGTAATGAAACAATCATGTGTGATCATCAGAGGCTATTTTTCTTACACTTGTTTTGTTTCGGTAACAGGTCCGTAAGCTTTCACAGTGCCAGATTCTTCCGGGGCTGAACAACGCTGCTGTTGGAGGTCGTAGGCTCAAGGTATTGTATTCATAAATTCACATGAGATCTTGATGTCTCACATCGAGTAGGTCATTATTTTGTACTGCCTTCGCACATAAAATTTTCATTTTCCTACTGATTCTTTGATATAGGATAATGATTATTCATCGCTGTCTGGCAGGTTGAATGGAAGCGAGGTGAAGTGAATGTAATCAGGGGTACCAGCAACAACAATTTTGAGAATTAGTGATTTTAGATTGGCACTCAGATTTTTCTCTCATATTTGTAATGAAATTGGAGCAAAATTTATACCCAAGACATCGCAATACCATTATTGTAGACATCCTATTTCGTGTATCATTTTTTATTTTTATTTTTATTTTTTTAGTGGGAATCTGAGTTTGTTCCCATACTTATTAAGCGGCACTTCAATCACAAGTTCACTACACGCATTATTGCTTAGTACAACTAAATTGGAGTCCAACTAGTTTCACCATCACTACAAAATCGAAGACAAGCATAGTTGTTTTTTTACTGGTAACAGTCAACTACGGTTCTTAATTTCTTCGTCTTCCACCAATCTTTAACCACCATTGCCGCACTCATTTGATGTTCTTTGTTTAGGACTTGGCAATTGCATGCCCAAGAATCACCTTAAATTAATGCAACAAATAAATTCCAAATCATTGTTGATTCTTGTATGTACTCATTTGTTTATCTAAAGATATATTATACAGCGGACATGTTTTGTTTAGAAGAGAAATTTGAAGAAAATAAAGAATAGAAAAAAAACAAACAAACTAAAGAAAATATATTTTCTCATGGGTCACGAGTTTGGATGTTCACATAAAGATGTTTTTGAGGTAAAAAGGGAATCCAAGTTGAATTTTTGATGTAATGTTGGCGATGTGTATAAAATGAAGCAAACATCACACAAAGGTAAGACAAATTTAATTTATCAAATGATATCTTTGTCTTCTTTTTAATTGTTCTACACTTCATTCGCTTTTATACTTACTTTGTAACACTTTCTTTTTATATTTTCTTCCTAGCATAAAATTCTATTCAATTTTTTTCAACTTTTGTTTTATATATTTGTATATAATTTGCTTCTCATACCCTATGGGTGTGTGGCAACAATTCTATTTTAACATAAACTCATAGATGTTTATCATGTTTGAAAGGAACATTAATTTTTTATTCTAAATACATATATATATATATATATATATATATATATTCTTTGAATTAAAGTTATGAAATAATTTTTTGGTGGCAAAGAGTAATAAGAGGCTTTTATAATAGAAACTATTTACATAGTATAAGACATGCAATAAGTAATTATGTACTTGAATAACTTTAATCATGCACAATTTAGACAATCTATTGTCAATTTTTTATTTTGTATTCTATAATATTGTCTTATTTTTTAAAAAATTGTAATAAATTGACATGATCATGATAATTTTTCTTAACAATAAATTGCTTTGCAAACAATTTAAAATAAGATTTGAATGTGGAAAAACAATGATAGCTTTGAAATAAACAATTACTTTAAGGCCATAGCCAAGTTTAGCAAATGTGATATTGTGAACAAAAATCATAATAGGTATAGAAAAAGCTTTCACAAAATTAATTTTATTGGTATTACTTTTATGTATATATATATATATTTTTATTTATTTATTTATTTATTTATATAAGAGATTTGTAGAATAAACTAATTTCTAGCATTAAGTATATCTTGTTTATATAAACCAATGTTTGCATAGTCTTTTTACAAATCTATAAAATAAAGTGGTACATATATATATATATATATATATATATATATGATAACAACTTGTCAAATAAGTTTTTATAAAGACTCCAATTGTATTTGTATTTGTATTTGTCTGAGAGGAAAAAAAATATATATATATATATATATATATATATCTTGGATTGCAAAAGAAAAAAACCTATTCATAATCTATTCAAGGTAGATTTTTTGATAATAGAGAAATACCATCATTGTTATAGACAAAGGTTGAATTGAATGAATTCTACTAAAATAATACATTAGAAGCTTTTGTGCATTGGATTCTCATGTAAGTAGCATCCTCTAAACTTTTGTTGTTGTCTTAAGGGCTTTTATTTCTTATTTTAAAGAAGTAATAAAATATAAAATATAAAATAAATTGAATTAAATTTATACCTAATGATATAAGCTTATATATATATATATATATATATATATATATACATGTATACATATCCAAATTACATGTATTAAAATGCAATTTAAGACATAAAATAAAAACTAACAAACACTTAGTATTATAAGTATTAGAAAGGACTATATTTTGAACTAAAGTAACATTTTGGTCATTATATATTGTGAATATTCAATTTTTATTTTTAATGTTCACAAAATATGATATTACTTAATGTTCATGATATTATTTCTTGTTTCTTTATAAAAAAATAAAAAAAATAAAAAAAATAAAAAAAATAAAAGTTTGATTTGTATAATTTTAGGGTATTATTAATGCTACCATAGTCTTTGCTACTACTACCACAATCAATTATCCACATAATGATTTCTTTGAATTTATTTATTTCTTATTTCTTATTTATTTTTTGATATTCCAATCATAAAATTTGTTCAAACAATTGGTTTGGAAGGTATTAAACAAAAGTGCCATGTGGTAGATGGAGATTGTAGTGGCAATAGCAAAAAATAATGTGGCATTAGTAATATCATTATTTTTTACTAATTTTAAAATAATAAATAGTAATGAAAAGATGACATTTCATGATCCACATGTTATATATATATATATATATATATATATATGTTATTAAAAGATTTAAATTGTTTCAAATGTAGTGATAATTTAATTCAAATAGCAAAGATTGTTTTATTCTAAGAACAATATTTGATGTTTAATATTTTTTAATCAAAGGAATCACCAAATAGAACCAAGTACTGAATATACTAAAAAATTATGTACATATATATAGAAAAATAAATAAAAAGAAGATAAAAAGCAATCAGTAAAGAAATTATCAAAAAAATCTTACATTTTGATAAAGACATTTCCAAAGTGTCCTAAAGTAAGTTAAATTTTATCATGTCTTTAAATTGATAACCCAAGAGTTCCATTGTATATATCTACTACTTCCAATCTTATTACACAATATAACCACCTAAATATTTGTCCACAATATCAATACAAAATCAACATAATCACTAAATTGCAAAGTTCTTAGAAAGAATATATGAATGAGTCTTGATCAAGTGAGAGCCTGCAAATCCACAAAAACAATCAACAAATACCTCTAAATTGATTTTCTTATTTCAAAAGTCCAAATTCCATCCCTAAATCCAATCTTAGATTTAAATTATAATTTTAATTTTAACAATTTTAAATTCTTCTAAAACACAAACAAATCTTAATTAACTGAAGTAGCCAACAAAGAAATAAACCATACACTTCAAAGTTACTTTTCCATGTAAAAGAAACTAATTTCTAATCCTAAACCCAAATCATTGACCTACATCCAAACCCCAATGTCTAATACTATAAAACTGTCCTGAATAATGGAAAAGCTAACATCATTGAAATGAAACAATCAACGAAGCAATGAATCCGTCACCCAGGCACTTCTAACCGAGTTTTTTTCCATGTGAAAGAAAACTAAGCCCTAATCCTAAATTTGTACAGCAGACCTAAACCCTAATCCTAGCCCTAATTTCGACGACGAGTAAAGGAATCTCTCAACCCGTCATCGACATGCTCCTCGACGGTGTCGCTGCGCCGTGCTCGATCGAGTTTTGTCGATCGGGTGGGGGCCGTGTCTGTGCGTCATGGTTTTGGTTGGTGGATTCCCGTGTGCGATTGCACTTGGCATTGGCGTCCTGCTCGGCTCGATGAGCAATGCTCGCCTTCATGCACCCAAGTGTCGTCGATGCCCATCCTGTTTTTAGGGTCTGGGATGATCTGGCCCTCGCTGAAGAGCTCCTCGCATTCTTCCCTCAAGAGCGACAGATTCTTCTGCTCCGTATTGTGCCCTATGGATGTGCCGTGCTTCTGCATGTTCAATCGCGACCCGTGCAGGATGCGCCACACGTATCTGTCGACGAAGTGGGGATACTCGTCGCCGATGCAGGTGCGCGCTTGCGCGTCGAAGTTGAGCTCCCGGGAGGCCACCGCGTAGACCCTGCCGATGTAGTGGCCGAAACACTCCCTGGGAGCTCTGGCCACCATGTCTTCCAACCATTCCTGGATTTTGCACTGCCGGTAGGCTTTTCTGTCTTCTATGTTGATGTGGCTTAGGTCAGGGGGTGGTGCGACGCGTGCACATGGCTGCCTGGGTGGAGATGGTGGTGGTGCGGGCTGGGGACATGTGTTAATGCATGGTGAGAAGTCGCATGGCTCGTTGCAGGACTTGAACTTGGGGGACAAGCTCTCGCACCGGCTTCTAGCGCACCCTGACTTGTCGCACGGTCTTTTGTCGCACATCTTTCTCAGCTCTACTGAACCGGTGGCCTATCTAGGCAAGTCCCCAAGGTGCCCCCACTCCGGTGAGGCTTTTTGCATTTGTTATTGAATTGCGAATTTCTAAACTCACTACCGTGTGAGACTCTCCTCAATCGAAGCCTAGGATCAAAGTCTCTAAGAAGACTTCTTCCCATGCGCCCGGGGAGTCGAGGAAACGAACAGGTTTGGAAGGGGCGCTCAAGATGGCGGTTAGATTCCAATAGTCGTGATTTAAGCGTCATCCGTGTAGTGGGTTAGGGCATGCGGTTGCCAGTTCGAGTCCAACAGGTGTGACCGGAACGACAACCCTGGCTTCAGGAACTGTTTTGAACAAATCAGATTGAATCAATCAACTACTGTTATCAGTTAGTGGGATGACACGCGGGTGCGGATTCCTCCAAGCAAAGAACCATCACAAGTTCCAGCCCACGATGCATTTATATGTGAAATAAATATGGAATGAACAGGGCCGCGGATGAGAGGGATGCTGCCTGCAGTATATCGGAATGTACTAGTCAGAATTGTAGGGCAGATCAGCTATATGAATGATGACTGGAGATGGCCTTCAGTGCAATGCCGGCGTTATTCCAACCAGCTGCAATTAGTGAATTTCACCTCATTAATCCAAGGCGTCGCGCATCTACTATGACAATTCTCTCTGTCGGGTTCACATAATCAACGACTTGCCGTAGTTAACTTATCGTCGGGTAAATGAGAAATCGATGTCCGACCTCCCTGGTTTTCCTAATCCAAGAAGGGCTTCCGAATGTAGCAAGAATTTGTGCAATTTCTAGCAAGAATTTCTTGCAAGCACTCGCTTGTTCAGAGAGAATGAGGTGGTTTCCAATGATAATGAGGTTTAACAGGGTCATCAAATCAGGATCTCAATGCATTTAGTCTTTTTTTTATATTGCAACAGCGAATAACCTGCTGTTGCGATGCTGCCTCAGACCTGCTCTACAAAATCTGCTGTCGATAACATCACCCTATAAAAGAACGGTGTGGTGAACCTTGGACCTGGGTATCGTTATAAGATTATGGCAACAATGCGACGTCTTTTTGAAGCATGTCACCCAAGCCCTCAAGTTTCTCAATGGGACCAGTTGTGTCCCAAGTGCTAAGTGATTGTCAAGGAGCAGGGCTACGAAGCACAGCTGAGATTGGGACCAAGCCTTCACGAGCAGGTGGTGAGACTGGAGACGGAAATGAAACTGAAAAAGATGGAGGATAGACTTCACAAGAGAGAAAAGAGAGAGCGCAGTTTGCAGGAACATGGTGTTTTTGTCTGCGTGGAATTCTGTTATGAGCCCGGCCCACACCGATATTATCTTGCAATCTGGCGGCCATATTGTCAATGCGCACCGCGTAGTCCTTGTAAGATGCTAGTCATCCTTTTTTTCCTCAAGCTGATCCAGTCGAGAAGCGGACACTTAATTTTACTCCGGCTAAACAGTTGCACAGTAAAACATCCTCTCTATTGCCGTACTACCACGTACCCTGGTACAAATGAAGAACATCTTCTGGAATATATTAAAACATAACAATGCACCAAGCATTGGCCGAACAAAGCTTAATCACCCCCTGCATCATTAACTGTCAAATCAGAACGTACACTGAAGAAATTAAAATAAATTAAAACAAAATCCCGTCTGCTATGATTTTTAGAATTTATTCATCGTAGTAGAATCCTTTACTCATGATCTGTCATATCCTACTTCACATACGTGTGAATAGAATGCGAGCTTCTCAGCATAAAATCCGCGAACTCCCCTCAAGAAGATTATAGTGTTAATTCTCATGTGGTACGTAAACAACACCAGTTGGTTAAATATCACTCGTCATGCAGGCACCAAAACCTCATGTGATGCAGAAAAAGCTGAAAGGGAACCTGGACCGAATAGGAACAGCACCGATGGAGATGTATGTTTTCCCGGAAGTGTTGGATGCATTTGTGCGCTATTTGTACACGAGCCACATAAGTCACAGGGATCTTGAAAGTAATGCAACCAAACTCCTTATTGCAGGCAAAAGGTATGGCGTTGGATCTTTACAACTCATAGCAGAGCGAAACATTGCAAAGCATGTTACCAGCGAGACAGCTCTCAGCACTTGGGAACTGGGTGTCGATCACGATTCAGAGATTATAAAACGCTCTGTGCTACATACTCTTGTGAAGGATGTACAAGACATTCCAAAACTCGAAGAATACCGAACATACCGGTGCCAGAAGGACCCAGAACTTCTCATTGGGCTATTCGAAAACCTCATTGGAAGGATGAATTGATTTACAAAACAGCATGAATGAATGTTACGAGTAATAAAGAAACAAATGCCAGAGGAGCTAGTACTCAGCATGATTACCAGTCCTAAGTTTTCAATACATGAGAGAATTTTTTAGCTATCATAGCTATCCATGTCCTATCTTTACTAGTGTAACTGCGAGACTGATATGAAAACAGGATCAGACCTCCTTTTGCTACGGAACTGCTTGAATCACTTTTCTCGAAAGGCTGAACAAGTATTGACTTCATATTCTTTGGAACGATCGGCCACCCTTTAGTATCTGTGAAGTCAAACTCAGTGAAGTCAATACCGTCGCACCTCAATATAATCCAAAGAAGATGGATGAACAATAAGTCATTTATTGTCTTACCTGCACCTTCGGATACGTAAAAAGGATCACTTGAATGGATGAAAGGCGTGTTGTTGAGCATATCCTGCAACACTGGTAGAGCCTTGGCACCTCGAACCATAGTACCAAGGTCAAAGCTGCCACGAGCGCAGACAACCTCATCCCGATGCCAAACAATCTACATCCACGAAAATCGAAGCATAAAACACATAAGACAACCACAGATCATGTAGCTTGTCAAGCACTTTGTTGTCAGCTTTTTAGAACTACAGCGATTGTGGTACCATATCCTTCGTAAGTTTCAAATACTAGGAAGTTTAGAAAAACCTTTTTTAGTTCACGCTTAAAAAATATTTGCAATAAGAGGCCAACTGACTTACCACAGCACTAGCTCTGCTGTTTTGAAGCAAACTATACGTGCCCCACGCTAACTCTTGCTTCTCTGGGTCATTAAGCCTTCGAGATAATTCAAATACAGATCGCGGGCGAGACACGTTGTCATCCTTCTTTTTAGCTTCTCCTCCCTGCCAGAGCTCAAGCAACAACGTCACGCAAGAAACGATGCCCCGCACAATGACTTTTGCGTGTCTAGAAAAGCATGCAGAGTATTTTGAGTTACATACTCAGATTGAAGGGTAGCAGCTTATGTACTTTGAGGCGACGACCGACAGAGGGAAGACTGCACGCTACTCCAGCTAGAAACAGCCCCAAAGCTTCTGATGTCTGTCACACAGAATGCGCCAAAAATGTGACACCTGGTATCCAGAATGGAGTCCAACATAAGGAGAGCTGGATGACAACGCACTCCTTGAAATATGGAACTTAAAGGACAGAAACAAGATCAAGTTCTCGTCTGTTACCAATTGCGCACGGGTCATGGATTCGATGCTGACAGCGTGGTTGACGAGCAGGAGGCTGCCAAATAAGATCCCAACAATTCTCGGCAGATCAGCATCATCAAACCCCTGTATGCCTGCCAGGAGGGTTCACATGAACCATCATACATATCATGGTAATAGTATTGTAGTATGCTCTAGTCACGTGTAATAACACCGGCCTTCAGGTGACACGAATCAGAAACAAAGATGGGTATCTTGCGAACGTCACATCCAGCAAGAACTGAACAAGTGTTGGAACAGATCAGAAACCAAAACTTCAGACCGAGAACAAAGGATAATCGTACTTTTCGTCTAGTTGAATTGAACTACGCAATATACGCCGCACACAGAACCAGAAAATACTACCCTTTGTAACAAGGCTTTGACATACACCAATTTCATCGTCTCAATTCACAATACAAGCACTCGAATTACAACTGTGGGAATATTCCTACTGCATTCCCAGAACTCGTTTTACATGTTTGAATTTAGATTCATCCATTCACAAATCAATAATGCAGATACGTGTCCCAATAATTCTGCACGACCAATTGTGAAGTTCCAGGTTACACTGGACACACAGCCCACTGCAAACAAATTGAACCACAATCTTCAGGCATAACCCAAAAAAAAAAAAAAAAAAAAAAAAAAAAAAAATTGTGCAACTGCAATTGCAATTGCTAGCCCCGGTAAACGACATCAACTATAAATTTTCCGTAACTGCTTACCCAGAGTGAATCGGAAGACGGATACGTCAATCTCTGAAGGCATCTCATCATTGCCAGCTTCGGCAGCACGAATCACCGTCCGCCTCCTAACCTCGCATCTCCTCACGCCTGGTCTAGCAACCCCTTGGAGGGTTGTTGGTAGAGCAACGACAGGGGTAAAACGAGGCGGTGAAGAAGAGAGATGGTGCAGGCTGCACAACTCTCTCACCCCCACCAGGGATATCTTCGTCAAAGCCATTCTATCCCGTGTGGTCACTACTTTGTGTCGTCAAGTAAAGGCTCCAATCACACCTGTTCACAAATACGAGGATGAGCTTGAATCAGACACATCTTTCCAAGCTCTCATGTCCAACAGAAGGGGAAAGGGCAATGTTCAACCAATTGTTCAAACCACCACAACAAACCCACATGGAAGAATTTCACCTCCGCGTCCTGAATCCTATCCTGTCCTTTACAATCCAAATCCATTCACCTCTGCTCTTACGTAATAGTGCCATGCTAGCTCAACCACTCCTGCCCGTTCCAAAAGCAACACATACCTTGAATTCGTGACCTACAAATCAATGTGAGCAACAAACTAAAAATAAAAATAAAAAAACAACAAACCCATTTCTCCAATTCTCAGTATGTGCTAACAGAATTCATCAGGTTGCGGAATTATCCATTCTAAAGTGGGCAAATCCTCGAAAGACGCAACATAGACAGTGTTCAAAAACACCGAAGGAATAAACGTTCATGTGAGAAAACCCACCATGAGAATTGACGCCAGTTGTGAATGAATTGCAGCGACAGTAGCGCGAAGCCAGAGAGACGGATTGAGAAAACCCTAATTTTGCAACCATGGATAGATAGACACGAACGAGGAGGAGGAATTGAATTCTAGACGCTGGAGCCATCCGAGGCCCCGCCGCTTCTCCACGCAGTGATCCGACGCTTCAAAATCTAACGCTGTGGCTAACTAGAAAATCCATCTCTTACTAGTAAAATAGTAATCTACTTCGACGCTTTCCCTTCGACGAGGAGCAGATCCGTTCCTTTTTGCTTTAAAGTTGTTGTTCGATTGTTGTGACTTCAAAAACAATAATAATATTACTAACACTAATTGCCGACTTCGTGAGGATTTTTTTTTTTTTTTTTTTTTGACGAAAAATTGGATTTTAAAAATTCTTTAGATTGACTAGAAAGAGGAAGAACCCATATTTTTAGATTCTTATTCTCTTGTAGAATCAATTGCATACAATTACAAAGTCACAACCAAATTCTCAATTGTAGATTGTTCTATCAGCTAGTTATCTACAATAAAATATACTACAAGTTTGTGTTGTAGTATCCTACTACTTTAACTAATTTTATTCCAATTTGTATCCTTATCATGTTTTTTTGGCTATTTATGATTTGTTTCATCATCTTAAGAATGTAATCTTGATGGGTACTCTTTTATGCCAAATTACTCTTCTATGCCAAATTATCTTCATAAAACATGGCTTATTTAAATTAAATAAAGCTTTTGAGTTAGTGATTCCATTAAGGTTTTGATGTGAGGTTTGTTTTGTTGAGCTGAATTGGAGATGAGTATTAGACTTTCTTAAAATTCATGCCATATATATATATATATATTGCACGACTATTCATTTCAAACTTTGAATAAGAAGACTATCATATATCTTGGACAGAGAGACAGACAATCCCCTTTTTATTTCTTTTTATTTTTTTTTAATTATCAACAGACATACAAACATGTTACTACTGTAACAAAAAAGACAATATATATAAACATTTGAAAGTCTACATTTTATAATCTTTTACAACGTACAGGGTTTATAAATAGTATATGATAACATATGATTAACAGAACACTAATTCAAACATTTTAATACTCGTCAAACATTTCAAGTTCATTATTTAGATATATAAATACAAACACACACACATGTGTGTATATATATATATATATATATATATTACAATTTACTCTGAGATATTAAGCAAAGAATCAAATAATTTTCAGTGTTCATCAAAGGGCAAACCACCCAAGGAATTCAGTGCCCAAAAGCTCAACAACATAGATTCCCTAATTGGAAATTTCTTTGTCATCTTGCCCCCTATTTTCCTCATGTATTTCTAGAGTTTTAGTACTACAAGAACCAAAACCACATTAAAATGCAATAAAATCATACACTGTTATTTTATATCAGCTTCATATAATTCTCCACATTTAGACAAGATTATCATTGATTAATCAATAATTCACGAACAATCACTCATTCCTCCAAACCTGTTCCTTCTTTTTTTTTTCTTTTTTTTTCTATTTTTCTATTTTTTCACAAATAGATAGTTCCAAGAAATAAAGAAATAAATAAAAATAATTGAGCATTGCACAAGAATCAATACACAACCTTACAAAAATAATTAATATCAAAAGTGGAAATATTTAGAAGTGGACAACGATCTATTTGAAAGAAAGTTGTAGAAGCGGTGGATGAATGACGATGGGATGAATGATGATACGGACGAAACAGACTGGAATGAACGTGTGAGATGGAATAAATCGTGAAAATGAATAGATGAAAGTGCGTTCATCCACACGACATTGTGCCGGCTTCCTTCCACGGCGTCTTTCCGAGCAGTCCAGAGTTTCTCGCTTGTCGAGCTCCATCGCTGCGTCCATTATCGAGAATTGCGATACCTGGTGAGAGGATAGACTTCATGGGTATTTTTAATCCACTGCGGCACTTTGATACCCACCAATCGAACCGGGGAATCCGTACACAAGTTCTGAAAAGCATCTAGAATTTCCGCGACGTTAGAACTCGATAAATCTCGATCGAAGCTCCGCGATCGATCGTCGACTTCAAGCAGTCGTGCATAATTTTGCGGGATGTGGGTTCGAAGCTGCTTGACGAGTTCAACCCAGACGAGTGCTCGGATTTCGTCCGAGAGGGGGACACCACAAGTACGCACTGCCAAACTGACAGCTGCTGTCCGGTTCTATTGGAGGGGTTGGAACACTGGAGCCTTGGGTTTCGGTATGAAAGATCAGTGCAAGGGTCGGATCTTTGCTCGCCGAGGTTTACTCGAAGGGACAGAAAAGCTGGAATTGGGTAGACCGATCGCCACTCAGCTGCAGCAGCACTAGATCAGACTAAAATCAGTCCTCAGAGTGCCAATCCAGCCAATGTCAGCGCAGGCGGGCCGAGCTCTGAAGATTCTCGCCCAGCGCCATTGTTTCGGTTCAGTCCATTATAAGACTCCCCAAAATATCGTCATCGTTTATGTCTTCGCGAAGTCTCTGGGAGGGGGAATCTTTCGGTGTCCGGGATGAGCCTGCAGTTGCCGCACTGGAAGCCGCGGTGAGAGAGCTTGGCTTCGGTGGCTTTACCGACACATGCATTTTGTTTTTTGTTTTTTGTTCCCAAGCTTATATTAGTGCAGGAATTATGCACAGAAAGTGGTTTCGTGATGTTGAAATCTGTGCTTCTGAACTACAGTTGAGTGTATGATGTTGCATATGAGCAACTCGTGGGTCTCATCGGATCTAATATTTCTCATTCTTAATTCGGAAATTAATTAAACGCATTCTGCATTTTGTTTTCTTCAGCGTTCTTGTTTCACAGATTTCTTTGATTTTATTGGAGTATTAAATGCTGAAATCTTTGCAGTATCAGAAAAACATGTTTTGAAAAACATAAATAAATAAATAAATAAATAAATAAATAAATAAATAAATAAATAAATAAATAAGGGCATTTTACAAATGTTTGCACAAAGGTCTTTGTCTTGTACTTTCTCAAACATACAAATGAAAATAAATCATTTGAAGGAAATTTTGTTTTCAAATGAAGTCTAACTTCAAATGAATATGAGGTCATCAGTCTTCCAATCTTATTGCAAGTTGTAGTTCTTTCAGCTAAAATTGATGTAAAATAGTTGGATGAGATAGCCACCTGATGAAATTAAACAAAAGTGAGAGGAGAATATAGAATCTTTTTGAATTTGGAGAGTTACAAAAATCTAGTTGCATGGTCCCTGTCGTAGTTAGTTAGACTTGTTTTTTGACTTCTACAAAACAATTATTCTTACACTTCGTGTTTAGAATGAGGAATCTATGAGGGATTTCTATTCTGCACAGTAATAGAAACAAAAAAAAGAAAAAATTGCTGACAAGGAGAAGATGGATAACGTAGGTCAAGTGGAAAGAACAAGCAAAATGAAAGAAAGAACTGGGTCTGAAAGAAGCAAGATTATATTCATTGATACTGTGAGACTCCAACATATGATTAAATACATCGTTTTGATTTTCTGGCATTACTGTCTGAGATGTTAAGAGCCCGTCTGTGTAGACGGATCAAATTGGATTCCTAAGCGATTCTACATCTGATGAGCTTGATCTGCACAAATAGAAGCATGGCCGACAAAGGAAGATGCGGGTTGGGTGGAAGGGGGTGAAGGAATAATACATATGGCGAATGAGGTTAGTGATATTGCTTCAATTGCAATGATCCGGCCATTGTGAGTTGATTTGGGTTGAGTTCAGTTCAGTTGTTGGCCCTCACTTGAGATGCGTTTCATAGGCATCGTAAAGAGCAAACACACTCTCTGAGATCAAGAGTGGAAGGTTATCTATGTACATGAAAAGGCGCTGGAGGTTGTCGCGAGTGATTTTGTCCACATCTTCAATGTCAGCTGAGTCGGTGAAAATCCACAAGTCGCATGAGTTGACACGCCGCAGACTATCTCGACAGTAGGGGCATGATTGAGATCGCCCACGCCTGCAGAACACTGTCGTTATCACCATGACAGGAAACGGCAACCTTCTCAATGAGATGTAAACTACAAAGTCAATATTTATATCTTTAATGTTAATATCCATATGACGCCATCACACAGTAAAATCAATTGAAAGAGAGGAGAACCATTCCCATTCGTACAATTCAGTTGAACGGAAAAGCCTTCAGATGGAACTCCTCAGCATAAAAGCAAGAAAGAGAAGTATTGGCCAGAGTGTATAAACAAAGACTTTCAATCAGGGCAGAGGGGCTCACCAATCCCGGTAGCACGAGAGACACATGACGTGGTTGCAATCTGGAAGAGCAATTTTAGGGTTCCTCTCCATGCAGATGCCACACTCAATTTCACGCTCTACATCGAACTCCGACATGTGACTGCATTCCTCGTCGCGTTTCCTATATCGCTCATGGACTTTGGCTTTTTGCTTCAGGTCTTCCACACCCGACATACCAGCCTGAAGTTGTTGTAAAGATGGATAAATGTGGCCTGGCAACAGCATGAGAATTCAACGTCAGCATGAAAGACATGTCTGCAGGTGGTTCACAAATTTCTCAGAAATCCTTTTTGCACCTTACTACTAAGTGTAAGGGCAAATTACAAAAATGTACCTCCAAAAAAGCAAGATTGCGAGGACGTGCAACCACGACACAAACACTTCACAGGGGAAAAACCATACCATAAAATTCACCAAGGCTGGCTTTCCTTTCCTGTACAGACATTGTTGTGGTTCCATCCAAGTATACCTGCAATGATCCGCCTGCCACGTCAACACCAAGAAAAATTCCAAAGTGGAAACCAAAAAGCTTCAGAAAAGTACCATGATTTCTCTCTAGCATCGTCAAAGCTTACAGTTGGTCGAATTAGTCTGTCACGTCATGCTAGATGAATACCTTTACACTTTTACGTATTTGTATGTTAACGAGAGAGCGAGAAAGAGAGAAAGAGAGATAGAAAAAGAGAGATTATTAACGTTTTCATGCTAAGAATCCATACATCCTACTATTACGATTGGTGGAAGGGTGACACCCGCCAAAACGGGTGCTTAATGTAATATCGCCAAGAATATCATCAGGGAACATTGTATTGTTCACGGAAGGGACTCGAAATAGCTGAATTGAGTATATTTTCTAGGACGCGGATCTTCCTAACCATTGAAAGCATTGAACTTCTCACATTGATTCCAAAGGTATGAAAATCAATCTGATTGCTTTAGTGCTCGACATGCAAAAAAGTTGTAAACCTTCACCCTTCGGATCGAGTGAAGATCGCATACACAGCCTTAGTTGGCAACGACGAATGTTTAACATAGTCAACTTTAGAATTACGCGTGTTTCATTTCTTCCCTGACCAAATTTCGCAAGCTGGACACGATAGGTTCTCCCAAATCTACCCCACGAAATTTAAGATTCTAGCAAATGACAAAGTATCTCCGCTCAACCAACACATGGAACTACTGAAACAGAAAGTGTAAAGAGGTAATACCTTGTATATAAGAATGCGAAGAAGTCCCAACGCGCCTGCAAGGCTGCAATCTGTCCATTGCACCAAGAACAAAAACAAGTGTGCTACGGGACTGTAAGATAACCGCATTTGTATGCACGCCCCATCGTAATCTCTTGGAACGTCTGATGCCCTGCCAAAAGTGGATTCATGTCAGACAGCGTATTCAAAGGATTTAAAGGACACTGCAATGTGCAGGGTCCCCGCTTTAGATGTGCCAGTAATGAAAGAATCCAGGAATTTGTCGATTAGAAGCTGTCAGTTGTGTTCAAAACGCAAAATGGCGACGTATAAGGACAACAGCGTTTATCCTTGTTGGCTAAATTTCGCTTCAAACTCATTCCAAACGAAATTTTATTGCTACAAAAAACCTGCATTCCACATGGTCAAATTAAACAAAATATCGTATTTAGCAATGCTTTCAGTAGGAAGTATAAACTGAATTTATTTTATTTTATCTGTCTGTGAGGGAGGAATAATAAAAATAAAAATAAAAACCCTGAAGTACGATATCTGAAACTTCTCAGAATTCAAAGCGAGTTAGTTTGCTGATTTTGAGGTACCATCTTCAATCCTACGATGTAAGTGCTTCTCTCGTACCTCCTCCCATAACCTTCTCTCATACTTCCTTAACCATCCACATGCTGCTTCGTTCAAGGATGTTTTTAAATTCTAGAACTAGAAAAAGTTCGCCAATACATGACATTTTAAGCAAGTGAACGCACAAAAACTGCATCAAGCAGGATCACTTCGAGGGCAGAAATCCCGCCATTCGGACGCGGAAAATAACTTGTAATGTCTCCCTGGCATGAGACACTGTATAAGTGCATCATGCTGGCAACGAGTCTTCGTGTCTAACTGTTATACTTGATAAAAAGGCAACAATTGCAACTGCGTATAAGCTCGAACACATCGGAATGTTCTTATAACATGCTGTTTCGTTTACTAATTACAGAATAAAAGGTCAGGATTTCAAAATTAGCGTGTGCACTCCCCTGCCTTTAGAGAACAAAGTCCAGTTTGCGTGCACTATCCTGTACAAGTATTACTTCAAAAAGTAGCTCGGATGAAACAAATATACTTACAAAGTGTTGGCATGCTGGATGTCAGCCTCCAGGACCTTGAGAGATTCCTTGTAGGACTTGCACTGAGCCATATCTAGGAGAAGCATCTCGATGCCAGGAATTCACGGGTACAGTTGAAGGTGGTTTGATGCTATATTGGTGTTGAAGAAAATACAATGAAGGGGCAGGAATGAAGAGTAGACGGGCATCGACGGGTGCAACCACACATGATCGAAATGCACACCTGTGCAGCAAACCTCATCCTACACTTCCCCTGCGGATCTCCATAACCGCAACATTCTTAACTGAAATTGTCTCGTAAATAGAAGTTTCTCTAACTCCCACAAATTTCGAAAGTTGCGAAATGGACTGCGGTAGAACGGCACTTTCCCAGCACTGAGAATTAATAGTAAGGTGTGAGGTTACGTTACGGCAAGGGACACAAGGTACGAATACTCAAGAACCCTGTCACTCGACGCTCGAAGTTAACAACCTTCGAATCTCCTGTTCGCGCAGAAACTCACACAAACACAGAGATCGGCAACTACTCCAAGAACGAGCCTATTCAAATACTAAAATATCCTTCGATGATCTCAGCAATTGCAAGAAAAATAAATAACTACACAAGATTCTTGATTCTGGCATACTCCAGTTCAGCTATCCCGATTTCGAATGCGACGAGCTGTATGGATACAACAGAACAAAAAAAAACAGAGGAAACATGCACTCAACACGCCAATTGTTCAACAACAGAGAGCTCAACGCAATCGCTCAACTCCAACAAAACCCCTCTCCTCCAAAACGGCGTTCAAACGCGGAGATGATTCTAGAGAAGCAGCATCAACGACAGCATGCACTCCCAACCAGGAGAAGCTCCGGAATTCGCCGCATGAAAGCGGGGACCAATTCCGCGCACGTCAAACTGCTATAAACACTGGTGACTCACTCAGCTTCGCGCTCCAATTAGTGGCAAAACCTCTACACAGAACACCAGACACTGGAAATCGCGCTCATGACGACTTGTAAGATGAATACCAAGTCTCCTGTAACGTACTTCTCGTCCGGTTGTGACTTCGATGGGCAACAAGTCTACGATTCTGTGAGCACACTCGATGCGCGGATTTGCACTAGTGCGAGGATGAGTCTTGGTCTTTTCCTGTGGGACAGGGCTAGCGACATCGCCTAACGTAAAAGAGGCAGGAAGGAAGCGCGAAAAAAGGGGGAAAAAGCAAAGACAAAAAATATAAATAAAACATCTCAACGTCATGCCTGTGCTGGGCTGTCTCTGCACCTCCTCTAGAATTACCTGCTTGGCTTGGTTCTCACCCTTCCCCCGCAGGGACGGCGTCGGCCACCACCATCACCATGACTTCGGCGACGACGACGAAGAAGAGGAAGAGGAGGAGCTGGGACAGGCGGGCGGAGGGGAAACGGGCCCACAGACCCATCCCAGCCCGGCCCGGGTTGCTGATGAAGCTTTGGCGTCACTCCCGGGTGCCGGCAACTTGGCCTGCTGGTGCCCGACCTGGATTGGAAATATCCCCTTCACACGTCATTCCCAAAAATCCCTTTTCACACCTACTTCCCTACCCTTCCCTTCCCCTTCCACTTACCTTCATCTCCCCTCCCTTTGACTCGTTTCCCGTTCCTCCTTTGCTCCCTTTTCACATATCCCTTTCGAATGTCAGCCCTCGTAGATGAATGGGTCGATGGATGGATGTGTGGCTGCAACAAAGAAAACGGAACGAAAAGAGACGAGTCTCGTGAAATCTTTTGAGACTGTAGCTTTGGATGCAACTGGTTTTGTGGGGACGGATATTTGAGGGAATATTTGATATGGATTGGGTGGTTTTTCATAATGAGTGTGTAGTTGCATACGTAGAGACTAGGAATGCTAGTGAAGTTGCTCGTGTCAAGAAAGATTGCAAAATTGTGCATGATAATTTGAACAAAATGTATTGCACAAAATTTTTCAACTTAAGTGCTATAAAGTAAAGAAAGGAAAGGAAAAGTTATTAATTTGTCATTATGTAACAAAAGGTGACAACATGTGAAGTTAACAAGTAGAACATGCAACGAGCATAAAGAAGAGTCAAAACATAGTTAAAGTATTGTGGGTACTTGAAGTATCATTCATTGCTCATTAAAAACATTGCATACCATTCCATGTTTCCTAACCCATCCTAGATACTTTAAAGTAACCAAAATTTACGTAATTTTATTGTATTAAGGAGTACGAAGTTAATATCTATGGTATTTTAAGTCACGAACCACTCTTTGGTTATTTGATTGCAACTAAGTGAAGGAAGCTGAAGGGGACAAAACAAGGCTCAAGTGGGTGAGTAGAAGCAGACGTGGATTGAGGCCGTCGTTGGGATCGA